>NW_028167185.1:0-59071 GCF_963513975.1 Fringilla coelebs | reverse complement strand
CGCCTACAACGGCAGGGAAAAGCTTTTCCACTCTGTCTAGGAAGGAGAAAGAGTGCCAGCAGAGCAAATGCTCCCGGACTTTCCCTGCAATTCAGCAAGTGCTTTGCAGCTTGAAAATTGGAAGGAAAGCCTCCGATTTAGCAGCAGAGCTTCAGGAGGAGCAGCAGCGAGCACAGCATCGCTTTTGCAGCAGCTCCTTCCATGTGCATGTTTTTTGGGAGTGGAAAGGCTTGCAGAGTGTTCAAGTAGCTTTTCTCTCCGCTGAAAGCTGCACGGCTCAGTGCAGTGTTCTGCAGCTTCTTTCTTCACGTGTCAGCAGCTAGCACGCTCTCCGTGTGCAGGAGAAGCGGCTGAGGCTTCCCTTGCCGGAGACGAGGGCACCTTCGCCGGCAGAGAGCCTCCCGGCCGGGCCGCGGTGCGCTCCGGAGCGGGGGCTTGTGCCGAAAGAGGCCGGAACAGGCGCTTACCTTCGGACAGCTCCGGATGCCCGTCTAATGCGTCTCTTGTCGCCTACACGGCAGGGAAAAGCTTTTCCACTCTGTCTAGGCAAGGAGAAGTGTGCCAGCACAGCAAATGCCTCCCGGACTTTCCCTGCAATTCAGCAAGTGCTTTGCAGCTTGAAATTGGAAGGAAAGCCTCAGATTTAGCAGCCAGAGCTTCAGGAGGAGCAGCAGCGAGCACAGCATCGCTTTTGCAGCAGCTCCTTCCATGTGCATGTTTTTGGGAGTGGAAAGGCTTGCAGAGCGTTCAAGTAGCTTTTTCTCTCCGCTGGAAAGCTGCACGGCTCAGTGCCAGTGTTCTGCAGCTTCTTTCTTCACGTTTCAGCAGCTAGCACGCTCTCCGTGTGCAGGAGAAGCGGCTGAGGCTTCCTTGCCGGAGACGAGGCACCTTCGCCGGCAGAGAGCCTCCGGCCGGCCGCGGTGCGGCTCCGGAAGCGGGGGCTTGTGCCGAAAGAGGCCGGGAACAGGCGCTTACCTTCGGACAGCTCCGGATGCCCGTCTAATGCGTCTCTTGTCGCCTACACGGCAGGGAAAAGCTTTTCCACTCTGTCTAGGAAGGAGAAAGTGTGCCAGCACAGCAAATGCCTCCCGGACTTTCCCTGCAATTCAGCAAGTGCTTTGCAGCTTGAAATTGGAAGGAAAGCCTCAGATTTAGCAGCCAGAGCATCAGGAGGAGCAGCAGCGAGCACAGCATCGCTTTTGCAGCAGCTCCTTCCATGTGCATGTTTTTGGGAGTGGAAAGGCTTGCAGAGTGTTCAAGTAGCTTTTTCTCTCCGCTGGAAAGCTGCACGCTCAGTGCCAGTGTTCTGCAGCTTCTTCTTCACGTTTCAGCAGCTAGCACGCTCTCCCGTGTGCAGGAGAAGCGGCTGAGGCTTCCTTGCCGGAGACGAGGCACCTCGCCGGCAGAGAGCCTCCGGCCGGCCGCGGTGCGCTCCGGAGCGGGGGCTTGTGCCGAAAGAGGCCGGGAACAGGCGCTTACCTTCGGACAGCTCCGGATGCCCGTCTAATGCGTCTCTTGTCGCCTACACGGCAGGGAAAAGCTTTTCCACTCTGTCTAGGAAGGAGAAAGTGTGCCAGCAGCAGCAAATGCCTCCCGGACTTTCCCTGCAATTCAGCAAGTGCTTTGCAGCTTGAAATTGGAAGGAAAGCCTCAGATTTAGCAGCCAGAGCTTCAGGAGGAGCAGCAGCGAGCACAGCATCGCTTTTGCAGCAGCTCCTTCCATGTGCATGTTTTTGGAGTGGAAAGGCTTGCAGAGTCGTTCAAGTAGCTTTTTCTCTCCGCTGGAAAGCTGCACGCTCAGTGCCAGTGTTCTGCAGCTTCTTTCTTCACGTTTCAGCAGCTAGCACGCTCTCCGTGTGCAGGAGAAGCGGCTGAGGCTTCCTTGCCGGAGACGAGGCACCTTCGCCGGCAGAGAGCCTCCGGCCGGCCGCGGTGCGCTCCGGAGCGGGGGCTTGTTGCCGAAAGAGGCCGGGAACAGGCGCTTACCTTCGGACAGCTCCGGATGCCCGTCTAATGCGTCTCTTGTCGCCTACACGGCAGGGAAAAGCTTTTCCACTCTGTCTAGGAAGGAGAAAGTGTGCCAGCAGAGCAAAGCCTCCCGGACTTTCCCTGCAATTCAGCAAGTGCTTTGCAGCTTGAAATTGGAAGGAAAGCCTCCATATTAGCAGCCAGAGCTTCAGGAGGAGCAGCAGCGAGCACAGCATCGCTTTTGCAGCAGCTCCTTCCATGTGCATGTTTTTGGGAGTGGAAAGGCTTGCAGAGCGTTCAAGTAGCTTTTTCTCTCCGCTGGAAAGCTGCAGGCTCAGTGCCAGTGTTCTGCAGCTTCTTTCTTCACGTTTCAGCAGCTAGCACGCTCTCCGTGTGCAGGAGAAGCGGCTGAGGCTTCCTTGCCGGAGACGAGGCACCTTCGCCGGCAGAGAGCCTCCGGCCGGCCGCGGTGCGCTCCGGAGCGGGGGCTTGTGCCGAAAGAGGCCGGGAACAGGCGCTTACCTTCGGACAGCTCCGGATGCCCGTCTAATGCGTCTCTTGTCGCCTACACGGCAGGAAAAGCTTT
This sequence comes from Fringilla coelebs, assembly GCF_963513975.1. Taxonomy (NCBI): domain Eukaryota; kingdom Metazoa; phylum Chordata; class Aves; order Passeriformes; family Fringillidae; genus Fringilla; species Fringilla coelebs. Next base: position 56,517 of record NW_028167185.1, on the reverse strand, counting down.
TCCACTCTGTCTAGGAAGGAGAAAGTGTGCCAGCAGAGCAAATGCCTTCCCGGACTTTCCCTGCAATTCAGCAAGTGCTTTGCAGCTTGAAATTGGAAGGAAAGCCTCAGATTTAGCAGCCAGAGCTTCAGGAGGAGCAGCAGCGAGCACAGCATCGCTTTTGCAGCAGCTCCTTCCATGTGCATGTTTTTGGGGAGTGGAAAGGCTTGCAGAGTGTTCAAGTAGCTTTTTCTCTCCGCTGGAAAGCTGCAGGCTCAGTGCCAGTGTTCTGCAGCTTCTTTCTTCACGTTTCAGCAGCTAGCACGCTCTCCGTGTGCAGGAGAAGCGGCTTGAGGCCTTCCTTGCCGGAGACGAGGCACCTTCGCCGGCAGAGAGCCTCCGGCCGGCCGCGGTGCGCTCCGGAGCGGGGGCTTGTGCCGAAAGAGGCCGGGAACAGGCGCTTACCTTCGGACAGCTCCGGATGCCCGTCTAATGCGTCTCTTGTCGCCTACACGGCAGGGAAAGCTTTTTCCACTCTGTCTAGGAAGGAGAAAGTGTGCCAGCACAGCAAATGCCTCCCGGACTTTCCCTGCAATTCAGCAAGTGCTTTGCAGCTTGAAATTGGAAGGAAAGCCTCCGATTTAGCAGCCAGAGCTTCAGGAGGAGCAGCAGCGAGCACAGCATCGCTTTTGCAGCAGCTCCTTCCATGTGCATGTTTTTGGGAGTGGAAAGGCTTGCAGAGCGTTCAAGTAGCTTTTTCTCTCCGCTGGAAAGCTGCACGCTCAGTGCCAGTGTTCTGCAGCTTCTTTCTTTCACGTTTCAGCAGCTAGCACGCTCTCCGTGTGCAGGAGAAGCGGCTGAGGCTTCCTTGCCGGAGACGAGGCACCTTCGCCGGCAGAGAGCCTCCGGCCGGCCGCGGTGCGCTCCGGAGCGGGGGCTTGTGCCGAAAGAGGCCGGGAACAGGCGCTTACCTTCGGACAGCTCCGGATGCCCGTCTAATGCGTCTCTTGTCGCCTACACGGCAGGGAAAAGCTTTTCCACTCTGTCTAGGAAGGAGAAAGTGTGCCAGCACAGCAAATGCCTCCCGGACTTTCCCTGCAATTCAGCAAGTGCTTTGCAGCTTGAAATTGGAAGGAAAGCCTCAGATTTAGCAGCCAGAGCTTCAGGAGGAGCAGCAGCGAGCACAGCATCGCTTTTGCAGCAGCTCCTTCCATGTGCATGTTTTTGGGAGTGGAAAGGCTTGCAGAGTGTTCAAGTAGCTTTTTTCTCTCCGCTGGAAAGCTGCACGCTCAGTGCCAGTGTTCTGCAGCTTCTTTCTTCACGTTTCAGCAGCTAGCACGCTCTCCGTGTGCAGGAGAAGCGGGCTGAGGCTTCCTTGCCGGAGACGAGGCACCTTCGCCGGCAGAGAGCCTCCGGCCGGCCGCGGTGCGCTCCCGGAGCGGGGGCTTGTGCCGAAAGAGGCCGGGAACAGGCGCTTACCTTCGGACAGCTCCGGATGCCCGTCTAATGCGTCTCTTGTCGCCTACACGGCAGGGAAAAGCTTTTCCACTCTGTCTAGGAAGGAGAAAGTGTGCCAGCCGAGCAAATGCCTCCCGGACTTTCCCTGCAATTCAGCAAGTGCTTGCAGCTTGAAATTGGAAGGAAAGCCTCAGATTTAGCAGCCAGAGCTTCAGGAGGAGCAGCAGCGAGCACAGCATCGCTTTTGGCAGCAGCTCCTTCCATGTGCATGTTTTTGGGAGTGGAAAGGCTTGCAGAGTGTTCAAGTAGCTTTTTCTCTCCGCTGGAAAGCTGCACGCTCAGTGCCAGTGTTCTGCAGCTTCTTTCTTCACGTTTCAGCAGCTAGCACGCTCTCCGTGTGCAGGAGAAGCGGCTGAGGCTTCCTTGCCGGAGACGAGGCAACCCTTCGCCGGCAGAGAGCCTCCGGCCGGCCGCGGTGCGCTCCGGAGCGGGGGCTTGTGCCGAAAGAGGCCGGGAACAGGCGCTTACCTTCGGACAGCTCCGGATGCCCGTCTAATGGCGTCTCTTGTCGCCTACACGGCAGGGAAAAGCTTTTCCACTCTGTCTAGGAAGGAGAAAGTGTGCCAGCAGAGCAAATGCCTCCCGGACTTTCCCTGCAATTCAGCAAGTGCTTTGCAGCTTGAAATTGGAAGGAAAGCCTCCGATTTAGCAGCCAGAGCTTCAGGAGGAGCAGCAGCGAGCACAGCATCGCTTTTGCAGCAGCTCCTTCCATGTGCATGTTTTTGGGAGTGGAAAGGCTTGCAGAGCGTTCAAGTAGCTTTTTCTCTCCGCTGGAAAGCTGCAGGCTCAGTGCCAGTGTTCTGCAGCTTCTTTCTTCACGTTTCAGCAGCTAGCACGCTCTCCGTGTGCAGGAGAAGCGGCTGAGGCTTCCTTGCCGGAGACGAGGCACCTTCGCCGGCAGAGAGCCTCCGGCCGGCCGCGGTGCGCTCCGGAGCGGGGGCTTGTGCCGAAAGAGGCCGGGACAGGCGCTTACCTTCGGACAGCTCCGGATGCCCGTCTAATGCGTCTCTTGTCGCCTACACGGCAGGAAAAGCTTTTCACTCTGTCCTAGGAGGAGAAAGTGTGCCAGCAGAGCAAATGCCTCCCGGACTTTCCCTGCAATTCAGCAAGTGCTTTGCAGCTTGAAATTGGAAGGAAAGCCTCAGATTTAGCAGCCAGAGCTTCAGGAGGAGCAGCAGCGAGCACAGCATCGCTTTTGCAGCAGCTCCTTCCATGTGCATGTTTTTGGGAGTGGAAAGGCTTGGCAGAGTGTTTCAAGTAGCTTTTTTCTCTCCGCTGGAAAGCTGCACGCTCAGTGCCAGTGTTCTGCAGCTTCTTTCTTCACGTTTCAGCAGCTAGCACGCCTCTCCGTGTGCAGGAGAAGCGGCTGAGGCTTCCTTGCCGGAGACGAGGCACCTTCGCCGGCAGAGAGCCTCCGGCCGGCCGCGGTGCGCTCCGGGAGCGGGGGCTTGTGCCGAAAGAGGCCGGGAACAGGCGCTTACCTTCGGACAGCTCCGGATGCCCCGTCTAATGCGTCTCTTGTCGCCTACACGGCAGGGAAAAGCTTTTCCACTCTGTCTAGGAAGGAGAAAGTGTGCCAGCACAGCAAATGCCTCCCGGACTTTCCCTGCAATTCAGCAAGTGCTTTGCAGCTTGAAATTGGAAGGAAAGCCTCAGATTTAGCAGCCAGAGCTTCAGGAGGAGCAGCAGCGAGCACAGCATCGCTTTTGCAGCAGCTCCTTCCATGTGCATGTTTTTGGGAGTGGAAAGGCTTGCAGAGCGTTCAAGTAGCTTTTTCTCTCCGCTGGAAAGCTGCACGCTCAGTGCCAGTGTTCTGCAGCTTCTTTCTTCACGTTTCAGCAGCTAGCACGCTCTCCGTGTGCAGGAGAAGCGGCTGAGGCTTCCTTGCCGGAGACGAGGCACCTTCGCCGGCAGAGAGCCTCCGGCCGGCCGCGGTGCGCTCCGGAGCGGGGGCTTGTGCCGAAAGAGGCCGGGAACAGGCGCTTACCTTCGGACAGCTCCGGATGCCCGTCTAATGCGTCTCTTGTCGCCTACACGGGCAGGGGAAAAGCTTTTCCACTCTGTCTAGGAAGGAGAAAGTGTGCCAGCAGAGCAAATGCCTCCCGGACTTTCCCTGCAATTCAGCAAGTGCTTTGCAGCTTGAAATTGGAAGGAAAGCCTCAGATTTAGCAGCCAGAGCTTCAGGAGGAGCAGCAGCGAGCACAGCATCGCTTTTGCAGCAGCTCCTTCCATGTGCATGTTTTTGGGAGTGGAAAGGCTTGCAGAGTGTTCAAGTAGCTTTTTCCTCTCCGCTGGAAAGCTGCACGCTCAGTGCCAGTGTTCTTCAGCTTCTTTCTTCACGTTTCAGCAGCTAGCACGCTCTCCGTGTGCAGGAGAAGCGGCTGAGGCTTCCTTGCCGGAGACGAGGCACCTTCGCCGGCAGAGAGCCTCCGGCCGGCCGCGGTGCGCTCCGGAGCGGGGGGCTTGTGCCGAAAGAGGCCGGCAACAGGCGCTTACCTTCGGACAGCTCCGGATGCCCGTCTAATGCGTCTCTTGTCGCCTACACGGCAGGGAAAAGCTTTTCCACTCTGTCTAGGAAGGAGAAAGTGTGCCAGCAGAGCAAATGCCTCCCGGACTTTCCCTGCAATTCAGCAAGTGCTTTGCAGCTTGAAATTGGAAGGAAAGCCTCAGATTTAGCAGCCAGAGCTTCAGGAGGAGCAGCAGCGAGCACAGCATCGCTTTTGCAGCAGCTCCTTCCATGTGCATGTTTTTGGGAGTGGAAAGGCTTGCAGAGTGTTCAAGTAGCTTTTTCTCTCCGCTGGAAAGCTGCACGCTCAGTGCCAGTGTTCTGCAGCTTCTTTCTTCACGTTTCAGCAGCTAGCACGCTCTCCGTGTGCAGGAGAAGCGGCTGAGGCTTCCTTGCCGGAGACGAGGCACCTTCGCCGGCAGAGAGCCTCCGGCCGGGCCGCGGTGCGCTCCGGAGCGGGGGCTTGTGCCGAAAGAGGCCGGGAACAGGCGCTTACCTTCGGACAGCTCCGGATGCCCGTCTAATGCGTCTCTTGTCGCCTACACGGCAGGGAAAAGCTTTTCCACTCTGTCCTAGGAAGGAGAAAGTGTGCCAGCAGAGCAAATGCCTCCCGGACTTTCCTGCAATTCAGCAAGTGCTTTGCAGCTTGAAATTGGAAGGAAAGCCTCCGATTTAGCAGCCAGAGCTTCAGGAGGAGCAGCAGCGAGCACAGCATCGCTTTTGCAGCAGCTCCTTCCATGTGCATGTTTTTGGGAGTGGAAAGGCTTGCAGAGCGTTCAAGTAGCTTTTTCTCTCCGCTGGAAAGCTGCACGCTCAGTGCCAGTGTTCTGCAGCTTCTTTCTTCACGTTTCAGCAGCTAGCACGCTCTCCGTGTGCAGGAGAAGCGGCTGAGGCTTCCTTGCCGGAGACGAGGCACCTTCGCCGGCAGAGAGCCTCCGGCCGGCCGCGGTGCGCTCCGGAGCGGGGGCTTGTGCCGAAAGAGGCCGGGAACAGGCGCTTACCTTCGGACAGCTCCGGATGCCCGTCTAATGCGTCTCTTGTCGCCTACACGGCAGGGAAAAGCTTTTCCACTCTGTCTAGGAAGGAGAAAGTGTGCCAGCACAGCAAATTGCCTCCCGGACTTTCCCTGCAATTCAGCAAGTGCTTTGCAGCTTGAAATTGGAAGGAAAGCCTCAGATTTAGCAGCCAGAGCTTCAGGAGGAGCAGCAGCGAGCACAGCATCGCTTTTGCAGCAGCTCCTTCCATGTGCATGTTTTTGGGAGTGGAAAGGCTTGCAGAGTGTTCAAGTAGCTTTTCTCTCTCCGCTGGAAAGCTGCAGGCCTCAGTGCCAGTGTTCTGCAGCTTCTTTCTTCACGTTTCAGCAGCTAGCACGCTCTCCGTGTGCAGGAGAAGCGGCTGAGGCTTCCTTGCCGGAGACGAGGCACCTTCGCCGGCAGAGAGCCTCCGGCCGGCCGCGGTGCGCTCCGGAGCGGGGGCTTGTGCCGAAAGAGGCCGGGAACAGGCGCTTACCTTCGGACAGCTCCGGATGCCCGTCTAATGCGTCTCTTGTCGCCTACACGGCAGGGAAAAGCTTTTCCACTCTGTCTAGGAAGGAGAAAGTGTGCCAGCACAGCAAATGCCTCCCGGACTTTCCCTGCAATTCAGCAAGTGCTTTGCAGCTTGAAATTGGAAGGAAAGCCTCAGATTTAGCAGCCAGAGCTTCAGGAGGAGCAGCAGCGAGCACAGCATCGCTTTTGCAGCAGCTCCTTCCATGTGCATGTTTTTGGGAGTGGAAAGGCTTGCAGAGTGTTCAAGTAGCTTTTTCTCTCCGCTGGAAAGCTGCACGCTCAGTGCCAGTGTTCTGCAGCTTCTTTCTTCACGTTTCAGCAGCTAGCACGCTCTCCGTGTGCAGGAGAAGCGGCTGAGGCTTCCTTGCCGGAGACGAGGCACCTTCGCCGGCAGAGAGCCTCCGGCCGGCCGCGGTGCGCTCCGGAGCGGGGGCTTGTGCCGAAAGAGGCCGGGAACAGGCGCTTACCTTCGGACAGCTCCGGATGCCCGTCTAATGCGTCTCTTGTCGCCTACACGGCAGGGAAAAGCTTTTCCACTCTGTCTAGGAAGGAGAAAGTGTGCCAGCACAGCAAATGCCTCCCGGACTTTCCCTGCAATTCAGCAAGTGCTTTGCAGCTTGAAATTGGAAGGAAAGCCTCAGATTTAGCAGCCAGAGCTTCAGGAGGAGCAGCAGCGAGCACAGCATCGCTTTTGCAGCAGCTCCTTCCATGTGCATGTTTTTGGGAGTGGAAAGGCTTGCAGAGCGTTCAAGTAGCTTTTTCTCTCCGCTGGAAAGCTGCACGCTCAGTGCCAGTGTTCTGCAGCTTCTTTCTTCACGTTTCAGCAGCTAGCACGCTCTCCGTGTGCAGGAGAAGCGGCTGAGGCTTCCTTGCCGGAGACGAGGCACCTTCGCCGGCAGAGAGCCTCCGGCCGGCCGCGGTGCGCTCCGGAGCGGGGGCTTGTGCCGAAAGAGGCCGGGAACAGGCGCTTACCTTCGGACAGCTCCGGATGCCCGTCTAATGCGTCTCTTGTCGCCTACACGGCAGGGAAAAGCTTTTCCACTCTGTCTAGGAAGGAGAAAGTGTGCCAGCACAGCAAATGCCTCCCGGACTTTCCCTGCAATTCAGCAAGTGCTTTGCAGCTTGAAATTGGAAGGAAAGCCTCAGATTTAGCAGCCAGAGCTTCAGGAGGAGCAGCAGCGAGCACAGCATCGCTTTTGCAGCAGCTCCTTCCATGTGCATGTTTTTGGGAGTGGAAAGGCTTGCAGAGTGTTCAAGTAGCTTTTTCTCTCCGCTGGAAAGCTGCACGCTCAGTGCCAGTGTTCTGCAGCTTCTTTCTTCACGTTTCAGCAGCTAGCACGCTCTCCGTGTGCAGGAGAAGCGGCTGAGGCTTCCTTGCCGGAGACGAGGCACCTTCGCCGGCAGAGAGCCTCCGGCCGGCCGCGGTGCGCTCCGGAGCGGGGGCTTGTGCCGAAAGAGGCCGGGAACAGGCGCTTACCTTCGGACAGCTCCGGATGCCCGTCTAATGCGTCTCTTGTCGCCTACACGGCAGGGAAAAGCTTTTCCACTCTGTCTAGGAAGGAGAAAGTGTGCCAGCAGAGCAAATGCCTCCCGGACTTTCCCTGCAATTCAGCAAGTGCTTTGCAGCTTGAAATTGGAAGGAAAGCCTCAGATTTAGCAGCCAGAGCTTCAGGAGGAGCAGCAGCGAGCACAGCATCGCTTTTGCAGCAGCTCCTTCCATGTGCATGTTTTTGGGAGTGGAAAGGCTTGCAGAGTGTTCAAGTAGCTTTTTCTCTCCGCTGGAAAGCTGCAGGCTCAGTGCCAGTGTTCTGCAGCTTCTTTCTTCACGTTTCAGCAGCTAGCACGCTCTCCGTGTGCAGGAGAAGCGGCTGAGGCTTCCTTGCCGGAGACGAGGCACCTTCGCCGGCAGAGAGCCTCCGGCCGGCCGCGGTGCGCTCCGGAGCGGGGGCTTGTGCCGAAAGAGGCCGGGAACAGGCGCTTACCTTCGGACAGCTCCGGATGCCCGTCTAATGCGTCTCTTGTCGCCTACACGGCAGGGAAAAGCTTTTCCACTCTGTCTAGGAAGGAGAAAGTGTGCCAGCACAGCAAATGCCTCCCGGACTTTCCCTGCAATTCAGCAAGTGCTTTGCAGCTTGAAATTGGAAGGAAAGCCTCAGATTTAGCAGCCAGAGCTTCAGGAGGAGCAGCAGCGAGCACAGCATCGCTTTTGCAGCAGCTCCTTCCATGTGCATGTTTTTGGGAGTGGAAAGGCTTGCAGAGTGTTCAAGTAGCTTTTTCTCTCCGCTGGAAAGCTGCACGCTCAGTGCCAGTGTTCTGCAGCTTCTTTCTTCACGTTTCAGCAGCTAGCACGCTCTCCGTGTGCAGGAGAAGCGGCTGAGGCTTCCTTGCCGGAGACGAGGCACCTTCGCCGGCAGAGAGCCTCCGGCCGGCCGCGGTGCGCTCCGGAGCGGGGGCTTGTGCCGAAAGAGGCCGGGAACAGGCGCTTACCTTCGGACAGCTCCGGATGCCCGTCTAATGCGTCTCTTGTCGCCTACACGGCAGGGAAAAGCTTTTCCACTCTGTCTAGGAAGGAGAAAGTGTGCCAGCACAGCAAATGCCTCCCGGACTTTCCCTGCAATTCAGCAAGTGCTTTGCAGCTTGAAATTGGAAGGAAAGCCTCAGATTTAGCAGCCAGAGCTTCAGGAGGAGCAGCAGCGAGCACAGCATCGCTTTTGCAGCAGCTCCTTCCATGTGCATGTTTTTGGGAGTGGAAAGGCTTGCAGAGTGTTCAAGTAGCTTTTTCTCTCCGCTGGAAAGCTGCACGCTCAGTGCCAGTGTTCTGCAGCTTCTTTCTTCACGTTTCAGCAGCTAGCACGCTCTCCGTGTGCAGGAGAAGCGGCTGAGGCTTCCTTGCCGGAGACGAGGCACCTTCGCCGGCAGAGAGCCTCCGGCCGGCCGCGGTGCGCTCCGGAGCGGGGGCTTGTGCCGAAAGAGGCCGGGAACAGGCGCTTACCTTCGGACAGCTCCGGATGCCCGTCTAATGCGTCTCTTGTCGCCTACACGGCAGGGAAAAGCTTTTCCACTCTGTCTAGGAAGGAGAAAGTGTGCCAGCACAGCAAATGCCTCCCGGACTTTCCCTGCAATTCAGCAAGTGCTTTGCAGCTTGAAATTGGAAGGAAAGCCTCAGATTTAGCAGCCAGAGCTTCAGGAGGAGCAGCAGCGAGCACAGCATCGCTTTTGCAGCAGCTCCGTCCATGTGCATGTTTTTGGGAGTAGAAAGGCTTGCAGAGTGTTCAAGTAGCTTTTTCTCTCCGCTGGAAAGCTGCACGCTCAGTGCCAGTGTTCTGCAGCTTCTTTCTTCACGTTTCAGCAGCTAGCACGCTCTCCGTGTGCAGGAGAAGCGGCTGAGGCTTCCTTGCCGGAGAAGCGGCACCTTCGCCGGCAGAGAGCCTCCGGCCGGCCGCGGTGCGCTCCGGAGCGGGGGCTTGTGCCGAAAGAGGCCGGGAACAGGCGCTTACCTTCGGACAGCTCCGGATGCCCGTCTAATGCGTCTCTTGTCGCCTACACGGCAGGGAAAAGCTTTTCCACTCTGTCTAGGAAGGAGAAAGTGTGCCAGCAGAGCAAATGCCTCCCGGACTTTCCCTGCAATTCAGCAAGTGCTTTGCAGCTTGAAATTGGAAGGAAAGCCTCAGATTTAGCAGCCAGAGCTTCAGGAGGAGCAGCAGCGAGCACAGCATCGCTTTTGCAGCAGCTCCTTCCATGTGCATGTTTTTGGGAGTGGAAAGGCTTGCAGAGCGTTCAAGTAGCTTTTTCTCTCCGCTGGAAAGCTGCACGCTCAGTGCCAGTGTTCTGCAGCTTCTTTCTTCACGTTTCAGCAGCTAGCACGCTCTCCGTGTGCAGGAGAAGCGGCTGAGGCTTCCTTGCCGGAGACGAGGCACCTTCGCCGGCAGAGAGCCTCCGGCCGGCCGCGGTGCGCTCCGGAGCGGGGGCTTGTGCCGAAAGAGGCCGGGAACAGGCGCTTACCTTCGGACAGCTCCGGATGCCCGTCTAATGCGTCTCTTGTCGCCTACACGGCAGGGAAAAGCTTTTCCACTCTGTCTAGGAAGGAGAAAGTGTGCCAGCACAGCAAATGCCTCCCGGACTTTCCCTGCAATTCAGCAAGTGCTTTGCAGCTTGAAATTGGAAGGAAAGCCTCAGATTTAGCAGCCAGAGCTTCAGGAGGAGCAGCAGCGAGCACAGCATCGCTTTTGCAGCAGCTCCTTCCATGTGCATGTTTTTGGGAGTGGAAAGGCTTGCAGAGTGTTCAAGTAGCTTTTTCTCTCCGCTGGAAAGCTGCACGCTCAGTGCCAGTGTTCTGCAGCTTCTTTCTTCACGTTTCAGCAGCTAGCACGCTCTCCGTGTGCAGGAGAAGCGGCTGAGGCTTCCTTGCCGGAGACGAGGCACCTTCGCCGGCAGAGAGCCTCCGGCCGGCCGCGGTGCGCTCCGGAGCGGGGGCTTGTGCCGAAAGAGGCCGGGAACAGGCGCTTACCTTCGGACAGCTCCGGATGCCCGTCTAATGCGTCTCTTGTCGCCTACACGGCAGGGAAAAGCTTTTCCACTCTGTCTAGGAAGGAGAAAGTGTGCCAGCAGAGCAAATGCCTCCCGGACTTTCCCTGCAATTCAGCAAGTGCTTTGCAGCTTGAAATTGGAAGGAAAGCCTCAGATTTAGCAGCCAGAGCTTCAGGAGGAGCAGCAGCGAGCACAGCATCGCTTTTGCAGCAGCTCCTTCCATGTGCATGTTTTTGGGAGTGGAAAGGCTTGCAGAGTGTTCAAGTAGCTTTTTCTCTCCGCTGGAAAGCTGCACGCTCAGTGCCAGTGTTCTGCAGCTTCTTTCTTCACGTTTCAGCAGCTAGCACGCTCTCCGTGTGCAGGAGAAGCGGCTGAGGCTTCCTTGCCGGAGACGAGGCACCTTCGCCGGCAGAGAGCCTCCGGCCGGCCGCGGTGCGCTCCGGAGCGGGGGCTTGTGCCGAAAGAGGCCGGGAACAGGCGCTTACCTTCGGACAGCTCCGGATGCCCGTCTAATGCGTCTCTTGTCGCCTACACGGCAGGGAAAAGCTTTTCCACTCTGTCTAGGAAGGAGAAAGTGTGCCAGCACAGCAAATGCCTCCCGGACTTTCCCTGCAATTCAGCAAGTGCTTTGCAGCTTGAAATTGGAAGGAAAGCCTCAGATTTAGCAGCCAGAGCTTCAGGAGGAGCAGCAGCGAGCACAGCATCGCTTTTGCAGCAGCTCCTTCCATGTGCATGTTTTTGGGAGTGGAAAGGCTTGCAGAGTGTTCAAGTAGCTTTTTCTCTCCGCTGGAAAGCTGCACGCTCAGTGCCAGTGTTCTGCAGCTTCTTTCTTCACGTTTCAGCAGCTAGCACGCTCTCCGTGTGCAGGAGAAGCGGCTGAGGCTTCCTTGCCGGAGACGAGGCACCTTCGCCGGCAGAGAGCCTCCGGCCGGCCGCGGTGCGCTCCGGAGCGGGGGCTTGTGCCGAAAGAGGCCGGGAACAGGCGCTTACCTTCGGACAGCTCCGGATGCCCGTCTAATGCGTCTCTTGTCGCCTACACGGCAGGGAAAAGCTTTTCCACTCTGTCTAGGAAGGAGAAAGTGTGCCAGCACAGCAAATGCCTCCCGGACTTTCCCTGCAATTCAGCAAGTGCTTTGCAGCTTGAAATTGGAAGGAAAGCCTCAGATTTAGCAGCCAGAGCTTCAGGAGGAGCAGCAGCGAGCACAGCATCGCTTTTGCAGCAGCTCCTTCCATGTGCATGTTTTTGGGAGTGGAAAGGCTTGCAGAGTGTTCAAGTAGCTTTTTCTCTCCGCTGGAAAGCTGCACGCTCAGTGCCAGTGTTCTGCAGCTTCTTTCTTCACGTTTCAGCAGCTAGCACGCTCTCCGTGTGCAGGAGAAGCGGCTGAGGCTTCCTTGCCGGAGAAGCGGCACCTTCGCCGGCAGAGAGCCTCCGGCCGGCCGCGGTGCGCTCCGGAGCGGGGGCTTGTGGCGAAAGAGGCCGGGAACAGGCGCTTACCTTCGGACAGCTCCGGATGCCCGTCTAATGCGTCTCTTGTCGCCTACACGGCAGGGAAAAGCTTTTCCACTCTGTCTAGGAAGGAGAAAGTGTGCCAGCACAGCAAATGCCTCCCGGACTTTCCCTGCAATTCAGCAAGTGCTTTGCAGCTTGAAATTGGAAGGAAAGCCTCAGATTTAGCAGCCAGAGCTTCAGGAGGAGCAGCAGCGAGCACAGCATCGCTTTTGCAGCAGCTCCTTCCATGTGCATGTTTTTGGGAGTGGAAAGGCTTGCAGAGCGTTCAAGTAGCTTTTTCTCTCCGCTGGAAAGCTGCACGCTCAGTGCCAGTGTTCTGCAGCTTCTTTCTTCACGTTTCAGCAGCTAGCACGCTCTCCGTGTGCAGGAGAAGCGGCTGAGGCTTCCTTGCCGGAGACGAGGCACCTTCGCCGGCAGAGAGCCTCCGGCCGGCCGCGGTGCGCTCCGGAGCGGGGGCTTGTGCCGAAAGAGGCCGGGAACAGGCGCTTACCTTCGGACAGCTCCGGATGCCCGTCTAATGCGTCTCTTGTCGCCTACACGGCAGGGAAAAGCTTTTCCACTCTGTCTAGGAAGGAGAAAGTGTGCCAGCAGAGCAAATGCCTCCCGGACTTTCCCTGCAATTCAGCAAGTGCTTTGCAGCTTGAAATTGGAAGGAAAGCCTCAGATTTAGCAGCCAGAGCTTCAGGAGGAGCAGCAGCGAGCACAGCATCGCTTTTGCAGCAGCTCCTTCCATGTGCATGTTTTTGGGAGTGGAAAGGCTTGCAGAGTGTTCAAGTAGCTTTTTCTCTCCGCTGGAAAGCTGCACGCTCAGTGCCAGTGTTCTGCAGCTTCTTTCTTCACGTTTCAGCAGCTAGCACGCTCTCCGTGTGCAGGAGAAGCGGCTGAGGCTTCCTTGCCGGAGACGAGGCACCTTCGCCGGCAGAGAGCCTCCGGCCGGCCGCGGTGCGCTCCGGAGCGGGGGCTTGTGCCGAAAGAGGCCGGGAACAGGCGCTTACCTTCGGACAGCTCCGGATGCCCGTCTAATGCGTCTCTTGTCGCCTACACGGCAGGGAAAAGCTTTTCCACTCTGTCTAGGAAGGAGAAAGTGTGCCAGCAGAGCAAATGCCTCCCGGACTTTCCCTGCAATTCAGCAAGTGCTTTGCAGCTTGAAATTGGAAGGAAAGCCTCAGATTTAGCAGCCAGAGCTTCAGGAGGAGCAGCAGCGAGCACAGCATCGCTTTTGCAGCAGCTCCTTCCATGTGCATGTTTTTGGGAGTGGAAAGGCTTGCAGAGTGTTCAAGTAGCTTTTTCTCTCCGCTGGAAAGCTGCACGCTCAGTGCCAGTGTTCTGCAGCTTCTTTCTTCACGTTTCAGCAGCTAGCACGCTCTCCGTGTGCAGGAGAAGCGGCTGAGGCTTCCTTGCCGGAGACGAGGCACCTTCGCCGGCAGAGAGCCTCCGGCCGGCCGCGGTGCGCTCCGGAGCGGGGGCTTGTGCCGAAAGAGGCCGGGAACAGGCGCTTACCTTCGGACAGCTCCGGATGCCCGTCTAATGCGTCTCTTGTCGCCTACACGGCAGGGAAAAGCTTTTCCACTCTGTCTAGGAAGGAGAAAGTGTGCCAGCAGAGCAAATGCCTCCCGGACTTTCCCTGCAATTCAGCAAGTGCTTTGCAGCTTGAAATTGGAAGGAAAGCCTCAGATTTAGCAGCCAGAGCTTCAGGAGGAGCAGCAGCGAGCACAGCATCGCTTTTGCAGCAGCTCCTTCCATGTGCATGTTTTTGGGAGTGGAAAGGCTTGCAGAGTGTTCAAGTAGCTTTTTCTCTCCGCTGGAAAGCTGCACGCTCAGTGCCAGTGTTCTGCAGCTTCTTTCTTCACGTTTCAGCAGCTAGCACGCTCTCCGTGTGCAGGAGAAGCGGCTGAGGCTTCCTTGCCGGAGATGAAGCACCTTCGCCGGCAGAGAGCATCCTGCCGGCCGCGGTGCGCTCCGGAGCGGGGGCTTGTGGCGAAAGAGGCCGGGAACAGGCGCTTACCTTCGGACAGCTCCGGATGCCCGTCTAATGCGTCTCTTGTCGCCTACACGGCAGGGAAAAGCTTTTCCACTCTGTCTAGGAAGGAGAAAGTGTGCCAGCACAGCAAATGCCTCCCGGACTTTCCCTGCAATTCAGCAAGTGCTTTGCAGCTTGAAATTGGAAGGAAAGCCTCAGATTTAGCAGCCAGAGCTTCAGGAGGAGCAGCAGCGAGCACAGCATCGCTTTTGCAGCAGCTCCTTCCATGTGCATGTTTTTGGGAGTGGAAAGGCTTGCAGAGTGTTCAAGTAGCTTTTTCTCTCCGCTGGAAAGCTGCAGGCTCAGTGCCAGTGTTCTGCAGCTTCTTTCTTCACGTTTCAGCAGCTAGCACGCTCTCCGTGTGCAGGAGAAGCGGCTGAGGCTTCCTTGCCGGAGACGAGGCACCTTCGCCGGCAGAGAGCCTCCGGCCGGCCGCGGTGCGCTCCGGAGCGGGGGCTTGTGCCGAAAGAGGCCGGGAACAGGCGCTTACCTTCGGACAGCTCCGGATGCCCGTCTAATGCGTCTCTTGTCGCCTACACGGCAGGGAAAAGCTTTTCCACTCTGTCTAGGAAGGAGAAAGTGTGCCAGCAGAGCAAATGCCTCCCGGACTTTCCCTGCAATTCAGCAAGTGCTTTGCAGCTTGAAATTGGAAGGAAAGCCTCAGATTTAGCAGCCAGAGCTTCAGGAGGAGCAGCAGCGAGCACAGCATCGCTTTTGCAGCAGCTCCTTCCATGTGCATGTTTTTGGGAGTGGAAAGGCTTGCAGAGTGTTCAAGTAGCTTTTTCTCTCCGCTGGAAAGCTGCACGCTCAGTGCCAGTGTTCTGCAGCTTCTTTCTTCACGTTTCAGCAGCTAGCACGCTCTCCGTGTGCAGGAGAAGCGGCTGAGGCTTCCTTGCCGGAGAAGCGGCACCTTCGCCGGCAGAGAGCCTCCGGCCGGCCGCGGTGCGCTCCGGAGCGGGGGCTTGTGCCGAAAGAGGCCGGGAACAGGCGCTTACCTTCGGACAGCTCCGGATGCCCGTCTAATGCGTCTCTTGTCGCCTACACGGCAGGGAAAAGCTTTTCCACTCTGTCTAGGAAGGAGAAAGTGTGCCAGCACAGCAAATGCCTCCCGGACTTTCCCTGCAATTCAGCAAGTGCTTTGCAGCTTGAAATTGGAAGGAAAGCCTCAGATTTAGCAGCCAGAGCTTCAGGAGGAGCAGCAGCGAGCACAGCATCGCTTTTGCAGCAGCTCCTTCCATGTGCATGTTTTTGGGAGTGGAAAGGCTTGCAGAGTGTTCAAGTAGCTTTTTCTCTCCGCTGGAAAGCTGCACGCTCAGTGCCAGTGTTCTGCAGCTTCTTTCTTCACGTTTCAGCAGCTAGCACGCTCTCCGTGTGCAGGAGAAGCGGCTGAGGCTTCCTTGCCGGAGACGAGGCACCTTCGCCGGCAGAGAGCCTCCGGCCGGCCGCGGTGCGCTCCGGAGCGGGGGCTTGTGCCGAAAGAGGCCGGGAACAGGCGCTTACCTTCGGACAGCTCCGGATGCCCGTCTAATGCGTCTCTTGTCGCCTACACGGCAGGGAAAAGCTTTTCCACTCTGTCTAGGAAGGAGAAAGTGTGCCAGCACAGCAAATGCCTCCCGGACTTTCCCTGCAATTCAGCAAGTGCTTTGCAGCTTGAAATTGGAAGGAAAGCCTCAGATTTAGCAGCCAGAGCTTCAGGAGGAGCAGCAGCGAGCACAGCATCGCTTTTGCAGCAGCTCCTTCCATGTGCATGTTTTTGGGAGTGGAAAGGCTTGCAGAGTGTTCAAGTAGCTTTTTCTCTCCGCTGGAAAGCTGCACGCTCAGTGCCAGTGTTCTGCAGCTTCTTTCTTCACGTTTCAGCAGCTAGCACGCTCTCCGTGTGCAGGAGAAGCGGCTGAGGCTTCCTTGCCGGAGATGAAGCACCTTCGCCGGCAGAGAGCATCCTGTCGGCCGCGGTGCGCTCCGGAGCGGGGGCTTGTGGCGAAAGAGGCCGGGAACAGGCGCTTACCTTCGGACAGCTCCGGATGCCCGTCTAATGCGTCTCTTGTCGCCTACACGGCAGGGAAAAGCTTTTCCACTCTGTCTAGGAAGGAGAAAGTGTGCCAGCACAGCAAATGCCTCCCGGACTTTCCCTGCAATTCAGCAAGTGCTTTGCAGCTTGAAATTGGAAGGAAAGCCTCAGATTTAGCAGCCAGAGCTTCAGGAGGAGCAGCAGCGAGCACAGCATCGCTTTTGCAGCAGCTCCTTCCATGTGCATGTTTTTGGGAGTGGAAAGGCTTGCAGAGTGTTCAAGTAGCTTTTTCTCTCCGCTGGAAAGCTGCACGCTCAGTGCCAGTGTTCTGCAGCTTCTTTCTTCACGTTTCAGCAGCTAGCACGCTCTCCGTGTGCAGGAGAAGCGGCTGAGGCTTCCTTGCCGGAGATGAAGCACCTTCGCCGGCAGAGAGCATCCTGTCGGCCGCGGTGCGCTCCGGAGCGGGGGCTTGTGGCGAAAGAGGCCGGGAACAGGCGCTTACCTTCGGACAGCTCCGGATGCCCGTCTAATGCGTCTCTTGTCGCCTACACGGCAGGGAAAAGCTTTTCCACTCTGTCTAGGAAGGAGAAAGTGTGCCAGCACAGCAAATGCCTCCCGGACTTTCCCTGCAATTCAGCAAGTGCTTTGCAGCTTGAAATTGGAAGGAAAGCCTCAGATTTAGCAGCCAGAGCTTCAGGAGGAGCAGCAGCGAGCACAGCATCGCTTTTGCAGCAGCTCCTTCCATGTGCATGTTTTTGGGAGTGGAAAGGCTTGCAGAGTGTTCAAGTAGCTTTTTCTCTCCGCTGGAAAGCTGCACGCTCAGTGCCAGTGTTCTGCAGCTTCTTTCTTCACGTTTCAGCAGCTAGCACGCTCTCCGTGTGCAGGAGAAGCGGCTGAGGCTTCCTTGCCGGAGACGAGGCACCTTCGCCGGCAGAGAGCCTCCGGCCGGCCGCGGTGCGCTCCGGAGCGGGGGCTTGTGCCGAAAGAGGCCGGGAACAGGCGCTTACCTTCGGACAGCTCCGGATGCCCGTCTAATGCGTCTCTTGTCGCCTACACGGCAGGGAAAAGCTTTTCCACTCTGTCTAGGAAGGAGAAAGTGTGCCAGCACAGCAAATGCCTCCCGGACTTTCCCTGCAATTCAGCAAGTGCTTTGCAGCTTGAAATTGGAAGGAAAGCCTCCGATTTAGCAGCCAGAGCTTCAGGAGGAGCAGCAGCGAGCACAGCATCGCTTTTGCAGCAGCTCCTTCCATGTGCATGTTTTTGGGAGTGGAAAGGCTTGCAGAGTGTTCAAGTAGCTTTTTCTCTCCGCTGGAAAGCTGCACGCTCAGTGCCAGTGTTCTGCAGCTTCTTTCTTCACGTTTCAGCAGCTAGCACGCTCTCCGTGTGCAGGAGAAGCGGCTGAGGCTTCCTTGCCGGAGACGAGGCACCTTCGCCGGCAGAGAGCCTCCGGCCGGCCGCGGTGCGCTCCGGAGCGGGGGCTTGTGCCGAAAGAGGCCGGCAACAGGCGCTTACCTTCGGACAGCTCCGGATGCCCGTCTAATGCGTCTCTTGTCGCCTACACGGCAGGGAAAAGCTTTTCCACTCTGTCTAGGAAGGAGAAAGTGTGCCAGCACAGCAAATGCCTCCCGGACTTTCCCTGCAATTCAGCAAGTGCTTTGCAGCTTGAAATTGGAAGGAAAGCCTCAGATTTAGCAGCCAGAGCTTCAGGAGGAGCAGCAGCGAGCACAGCATCGCTTTTGCAGCAGCTCCTTCCATGTGCATGTTTTTGGGAGTGGAAAGGCTTGCAGAGTGTTCAAGTAGCTTTTTCTCTCCGCTGGAAAGCTGCACGCTCAGTGCCAGTGTTCTGCAGCTTCTTTCTTCACGTTTCAGCAGCTAGCACGCTCTCCGTGTGCAGGAGAAGCGGCTGAGGCTTCCTTGCCGGAGACGAGGCACCTTCGCCGGCAGAGAGCCTCCGGCCGGCCGCGGTGCGCTCCGGAGCGGGGGCTTGTGCCGAAAGAGGCCGGCAACAGGCGCTTACCTTCGGACAGCTCCGGATGCCCGTCTAATGCGTCTCTTGTCGCCTACACGGCAGGGAAAAGCTTTTCCACTCTGTCTAGGAAGGAGAAAGTGTGCCAGCAGAGCAAATGCCTCCCGGACTTTCCCTGCAATTCAGCAAGTGCTTTGCAGCTTGAAATTGGAAGGAAAGCCTCAGATTTAGCAGCCAGAGCTTCAGGAGGAGCAGCAGCGAGCACAGCATCGCTTTTGCAGCAGCTCCTTCCATGTGCATGTTTTTGGGAGTGGAAAGGCTTGCAGAGTGTTCAAGTAGCTTTTTCTCTCCGCTGGAAAGCTGCACGCTCAGTGCCAGTGTTCTGCAGCTTCTTTCTTCACGTTTCAGCAGCTAGCACGCTCTCCGTGTGCAGGAGAAGCGGCTGAGGCTTCCTTGCCGGAGACGAGGCACCTTCGCCGGCAGAGAGCCTCCGGCCGGCCGCGGTGCGCTCCGGAGCGGGGGCTTGTGCCGAAAGAGGCCGGGAACAGGCGCTTACCTTCGGACAGCTCCGGATGCCCGTCTAATGCGTCTCTTGTCGCCTACACGGCAGGGAAAAGCTTTTCCACTCTGTCTAGGAAGGAGAAAGTGTGCCAGCAGAGCAAATGCCTCCCGGACTTTCCCTGCAATTCAGCAAGTGCTTTGCAGCTTGAAATTGGAAGGAAAGCCTCCGATTTAGCAGCCAGAGCTTCAGGAGGAGCAGCAGCGAGCACAGCATCGCTTTTGCAGCAGCTCCTTCCATGTGCATGTTTTTGGGAGTGGAAAGGCTTGCAGAGTGTTCAAGTAGCTTTTTCTCTCCGCTGGAAAGCTGCACGCTCAGTGCCAGTGTTCTGCAGCTTCTTTCTTCACGTTTCAGCAGCTAGCACGCTCTCCGTGTGCAGGAGAAGCGGCTGAGGCTTCCTTGCCGGAGACGAGGCACCTTCGCCGGCAGAGAGCCTCCGGCCGGCCGCGGTGCGCTCCGGAGCGGGGGCTTGTGCCGAAAGAGGCCGGGAACAGGCGCTTACCTTCGGACAGCTCCGGATGCCCGTCTAATGCGTCTCTTGTCGCCTACACGGCAGGGAAAAGCTTTTCCACTCTGTCTAGGAAGGAGAAAGTGTGCCAGCAGAGCAAATGCCTCCCGGACTTTCCCTGCAATTCAGCAAGTGCTTTGCAGCTTGAAATTGGAAGGAAAGCCTCAGATTTAGCAGCCAGAGCTTCAGGAGGAGCAGCAGCGAGCACAGCATCGCTTTTGCAGCAGCTCCTTCCATGTGCATGTTTTTGGGAGTGGAAAGGCTTGCAGAGTGTTCAAGTAGCTTTTTCTCTCCGCTGGAAAGCTGCACGCTCAGTGCCAGTGTTCTGCAGCTTCTTTCTTCACGTTTCAGCAGCTAGCACGCTCTCCGTGTGCAGGAGAAGCGGCTGAGGCTTCCTTGCCGGAGACGAGGCACCTTCGCCGGCAGAGAGCCTCCGGCCGGCCGCGGTGCGCTCCGGAGCGGGGGCTTGTGCCGAAAGAGGCCGGGAACAGGCGCTTACCTTCGGACAGCTCCGGATGCCCGTCTAATGCGTCTCTTGTCGCCTACACGGCAGGGAAAAGCTTTTCCACTCTGTCTAGGAAGGAGAAAGTGTGCCAGCAGAGCAAATGCCTCCCGGACTTTCCCTGCAATTCAGCAAGTGCTTTGCAGCTTGAAATTGGAAGGAAAGCCTCAGATTTAGCAGCCAGAGCTTCAGGAGGAGCAGCAGCGAGCACAGCATCGCTTTTGCAGCAGCTCCTTCCATGTGCATGTTTTTGGGAGTGGAAAGGCTTGCAGAGTGTTCAAGTAGCTTTTTCTCTCCGCTGGAAAGCTGCAGGCTCAGTGCCAGTGTTCTGCAGCTTCTTTCTTCACGTTTCAGCAGCTAGCACGCTCTCCGTGTGCAGGAGAAGCGGCTGAGGCTTCCTTGCCGGAGACGAGGCACCTTCGCCGGCAGAGAGCCTCCGGCCGGCCGCGGTGCGCTCCGGAGCGGGGGCTTGTGCCGAAAGAGGCCGGGAACAGGCGCTTACCTTCGGACAGCTCCGGATGCCCGTCTAATGCGTCTCTTGTCGCCTACACGGCAGGGAAAAGCTTTTCCACTCTGTCTAGGAAGGAGAAAGTGTGCCAGCAGAGCAAATGCCTCCCGGACTTTCCCTGCAATTCAGCAAGTGCTTTGCAGCTTGAAATTGGAAGGAAAGCCTCCGATTTAGCAGCCAGAGCTTCAGGAGGAGCAGCAGCGAGCACAGCATCGCTTTTGCAGCAGCTCCTTCCATGTGCATGTTTTTGGGAGTGGAAAGGCTTGCAGAGCGTTCAAGTAGCTTTTTCTCTCCGCTGGAAAGCTGCACGCTCAGTGCCAGTGTTCTGCAGCTTCTTTCTTCACGTTTCAGCAGCTAGCACGCTCTCCGTGTGCAGGAGAAGCGGCTGAGGCTTCCTTGCCGGAGACGAGGCACCTTCGCCGGCAGAGAGCCTCCGGCCGGCCGCGGTGCGCTCCGGAGCGGGGGCTTGTGCCGAAAGAGGCCGGCAACAGGCGCTTACCTTCGGACAGCTCCGGATGCCCGTCTAATGCGTCTCTTGTCGCCTACACGGCAGGGAAAAGCTTTTCCACTCTGTCTAGGAAGGAGAAAGTGTGCCAGCAGAGCAAATGCCTCCCGGACTTTCCCTGCAATTCAGCAAGTGCTTTGCAGCTTGAAATTGGAAGGAAAGCCTCAGATTTAGCAGCCAGAGCTTCAGGAGGAGCAGCAGCGAGCACAGCATCGCTTTTGCAGCAGCTCCTTCCATGTGCATGTTTTTGGGAGTGGAAAGGCTTGCAGAGTGTTCAAGTAGCTTTTTCTCTCCGCTGGAAAGCTGCACGCTCAGTGCCAGTGTTCTGCAGCTTCTTTCTTCACGTTTCAGCAGCTAGCACGCTCTCCGTGTGCAGGAGAAGCGGCTGAGGCTTCCTTGCCGGAGACGAGGCACCTTCGCCGGCAGAGAGCCTCCTGCCGGCCGCGGTGCGCTCCGGAGCGGGGGCTTGTGCCGAAAGAGGCCGGGAACAGGCGCTTACCTTCGGACAGCTCCGGATGCCCCTCTAATGCGTCTCTTGTCGCCTACACGGCAGGGGAAAGCTTTTCCACTCTGTCTAGGAAGGAGAAAGTGTGCCAGCAGAGCAAATGCCTCCCGGACTTTCCCTGCAATTCAGCAAGTGCTTTGCAGCTTGAAATTGGAAGGAAAGCCTCCGATTTAGCAGCCAGAGCTTCAGGAGGAGCAGCAGCGAGCACAGCATCGCTTTTGCAGCAGCTCCTTCCATGTGCATGTTTTTGGGAGTGGAAAGGCTTGCAGAGCGTTCAAGTAGCTTTTTCTCTCCGCTGGAAAGCTGCACGCTCAGTGCCAGTGTTCTGCAGCTTCTTTCTTCACGTTTCAGCAGCTAGCACGCTCTCCGTGTGCAGGAGAAGCGGCTGAGGCTTCCTTGCCGGAGACGAGGCACCTTCGCCGGCAGAGAGCCTCCGGCCGGCCGCGGTGCGCTCCGGAGCGGGGGC
Organism: Fringilla coelebs; assembly: GCF_963513975.1. Taxonomy (NCBI): domain Eukaryota; kingdom Metazoa; phylum Chordata; class Aves; order Passeriformes; family Fringillidae; genus Fringilla; species Fringilla coelebs. The sequence continues at coordinate 35,383 of NW_028167185.1, read as the reverse complement.
TTGTGCCGAAAGAGGCCGGGAACAGGCGCTTACCTTCGGACAGCTCCGGATGCCCGTCTAATGCGTCTCTTGTCGCCTACACGGCAGGGAAAAGCTTTTCCACTCTGTCTAGGAAGGAGAAAGTGTGCCAGCAGAGCAAATGCCTCCCGGACTTTCCCTGCAATTCAGCAAGTGCTTTGCAGCTTGAAATTGGAAGGAAAGCCTCAGATTTAGCAGCCAGAGCTTCAGGAGGAGCAGCAGCGAGCACAGCATCGCTTTTGCAGCAGCTCCTTCCATGTGCATGTTTTTGGGAGTGGAAAGGCTTGCAGAGTGTTCAAGTAGCTTTTTCTCTCCGCTGGAAAGCTGCACGCTCAGTGCCAGTGTTCTGCAGCTTCTTTCTTCACGTTTCAGCAGCTAGCACGCTCTCCGTGTGCAGGAGAAGCGGCTGAGGCTTCCTTGCCGGAGACGAGGCACCTTCGCCGGCAGAGAGCCTCCGGCCGGCCGCGGTGCGCTCCGGAGCGGGGGCTTGTGCCGAAAGAGGCCGGGAACAGGCGCTTACCTTCGGACAGCTCCGGATGCCCGTCTAATGCGTCTCTTGTCGCCTACACGGCAGGGAAAAGCTTTTCCACTCTGTCTAGGAAGGAGAAAGTGTGCCAGCAGAGCAAATGCCTCCCGGACTTTCCCTGCAATTCAGCAAGTGCTTTGCAGCTTGAAATTGGAAGGAAAGCCTCCGATTTAGCAGCCAGAGCTTCAGGAGGAGCAGCAGCGAGCACAGCATCGCTTTTGCAGCAGCTCCTTCCATGTGCATGTTTTTGGGAGTGGAAAGGCTTGCAGAGTGTTCAAGTAGCTTTTTCTCTCCGCTGGAAAGCTGCACGCTCAGTGCCAGTGTTCTGCAGCTTCTTTCTTCACGTTTCAGCAGCTAGCACGCTCTCCGTGTGCAGGAGAAGCGGCTGAGGCTTCCTTGCCGGAGAAGCGGCACCTTCGCCGGCAGAGAGCCTCCGGCCGGCCGCGGTGCGCTCCGGAGCGGGGGCTTGTGCCGAAAGAGGCCGGGAACAGGCGCTTACCTTCGGACAGCTCCGGATGCCCGTCTAATGCGTCTCTTGTCGCCTACACGGCAGGGAAAAGCTTTTCCACTCTGTCTAGGAAGGAGAAAGTGTGCCAGCAGAGCAAATGCCTCCCGGACTTTCCCTGCAATTCAGCAAGTGCTTTGCAGCTTGAAATTGGAAGGAAAGCCTCCGATTTAGCAGCCAGAGCTTCAGGAGGAGCAGCAGCGAGCACAGCATCGCTTTTGCAGCAGCTCCTTCCATGTGCATGTTTTTGGGAGTGGAAAGGCTTGCAGAGTGTTCAAGTAGCTTTTTCTCTCCGCTGGAAAGCTGCAGGCTCAGTGCCAGTGTTCTGCAGCTTCTTTCTTCACGTTTCAGCAGCTAGCACGCTCTCCGTGTGCAGGAGAAGCGGCTGAGGCTTCCTTGCCGGAGACGAGGCACCTTCGCCGGCAGAGAGCCTCCGGCCGGCCGCGGTGCGCTCCGGAGCGGGGGCTTGTGCCGAAAGAGGCCGGGAACAGGCGCTTACCTTCGGACAGCTCCGGATGCCCGTCTAATGCGTCTCTTGTCGCCTACACGGCAGGGAAAAGCTTTTCCACTCTGTCTAGGAAGGAGAAAGTGTGCCAGCAGAGCAAATGCCTCCCGGACTTTCCCTGCAATTCAGCAAGTGCTTTGCAGCTTGAAATTGGAAGGAAAGCCTCAGATTTAGCAGCCAGAGCTTCAGGAGGAGCAGCAGCGAGCACAGCATCGCTTTTGCAGCAGCTCCTTCCATGTGCATGTTTTTGGGAGTGGAAAGGCTTGCAGAGTGTTCAAGTAGCTTTTTCTCTCCGCTGGAAAGCTGCACGCTCAGTGCCAGTGTTCTGCAGCTTCTTTCTTCACGTTTCAGCAGCTAGCACGCTCTCCGTGTGCAGGAGAAGCGGCTGAGGCTTCCTTGCCGGAGACGAGGCACCTTCGCCGGCAGAGAGCCTCCGGCCGGCCGCGGTGCGCTCCGGAGCGGGGGCTTGTGCCGAAAGAGGCCGGGAACAGGCGCTTACCTTCGGACAGCTCCGGATGCCCGTCTAATGCGTCTCTTGTCGCCTACACGGCAGGGAAAAGCTTTTCCACTCTGTCTAGGAAGGAGAAAGTGTGCCAGCAGAGCAAATGCCTCCCGGACTTTCCCTGCAATTCAGCAAGTGCTTTGCAGCTTGAAATTAGAAGGAAAGCCTCAGATTTAGCAGCCAGAGCTTCAGGAGGAGCAGCAGCGAGCACAGCATCGCTTTTGCAGCAGCTCCTTCCATGTGCATGTTTTTGGGAGTGGAAAGGCTTGCAGAGTGTTCAAGTAGCTTTTTCTCTCCGCTGGAAAGCTGCACGCTCAGTGCCAGTGTTCTGCAGCTTCTTTCTTCACGTTTCAGCAGCTAGCACGCTCTCCGTGTGCAGGAGAAGCGGCTGAGGCTTCCTTGCCGGAGACGAGGCACCTTCGCCGGCAGAGAGCCTCCGGCCGGCCGCGGTGCGCTCCGGAGCGGGGGCTTGTGCCGAAAGAGGCCGGGAACAGGCGCTTACCTTCGGACAGCTCCGGATGCCCGTCTAATGCGTCTCTTGTCGCCTACACGGCAGGGAAAAGCTTTTCCACTCTGTCTAGGAAGGAGAAAGTGTGCCAGCAGAGCAAATGCCTCCCGGACTTTCCCTGCAATTCAGCAAGTGCTTTGCAGCTTGAAATTGGAAGGAAAGCCTCCGATTTAGCAGCCAGAGCTTCAGGAGGAGCAGCAGCGAGCACAGCATCGCTTTTGCAGCAGCTCCTTCCATGTGCATGTTTTTGGGAGTGGAAAGGCTTGCAGAGCGTTCAAGTAGCTTTTTCTCTCCGCTGGAAAGCTGCACGCTCAGTGCCAGTGTTCTGCAGCTTCTTTCTTCACGTTTCAGCAGCTAGCACGCTCTCCGTGTGCAGGAGAAGCGGCTGAGGCTTCCTTGCCGGAGACGAGGCACCTTCGCCGGCAGAGAGCCTCCGGCCGGCCGCGGTGCGCTCCGGAGCGGGGGCTTGTGCCGAAAGAGGCCGGGAACAGGCGCTTACCTTCGGACAGCTCCGGATGCCCGTCTAATGCGTCTCTTGTCGCCTACACGGCAGGGAAAAGCTTTTCCACTCTGTCTAGGAAGGAGAAAGTGTGCCAGCACAGCAAATGCCTCCCGGACTTTCCCTGCAATTCAGCAAGTGCTTTGCAGCTTGAAATTGGAAGGAAAGCCTCCGATTTAGCAGCCAGAGCTTCAGGAGGAGCAGCAGCGAGCACAGCATCGCTTTTGCAGCAGCTCCTTCCATGTGCATGTTTTTGGGAGTGGAAAGGCTTGCAGAGTGTTCAAGTAGCTTTTTCTCTCCGCTGGAAAGCTGCAGGCTCAGTGCCAGTGTTCTGCAGCTTCTTTCTTCACGTTTCAGCAGCTAGCACGCTCTCCGTGTGCAGGAGAAGCGGCTGAGGCTTCCTTGCCGGAGACGAGGCACCTTCGCCGGCAGAGAGCCTCCGGCCGGCCGCGGTGCGCTCCGGAGCGGGGGCTTGTGCCGAAAGAGGCCGGGAACAGGCGCTTACCTTCGGACAGCTCCGGATGCCCGTCTAATGCGTCTCTTGTCGCCTACACGGCAGGGAAAAGCTTTTCCACTCTGTCTAGGAAGGAGAAAGTGTGCCAGCAGAGCAAATGCCTCCCGGACTTTCCCTGCAATTCAGCAAGTGCTTTGCAGCTTGAAATTGGAAGGAAAGCCTCAGATTTAGCAGCCAGAGCTTCAGGAGGAGCAGCAGCGAGCACAGCATCGCTTTTGCAGCAGCTCCTTCCATGTGCATGTTTTTGGGAGTGGAAAGGCTTGCAGAGTGTTCAAGTAGCTTTTTCTCTCCGCTGGAAAGCTGCACGCTCAGTGCCAGTGTTCTGCAGCTTCTTTCTTCACGTTTCAGCAGCTAGCACGCTCTCCGTGTGCAGGAGAAGCGGCTGAGGCTTCCTTGCCGGAGACGAGGCACCTTCGCCGGCAGAGAGCCTCCGGCCGGCCGCGGTGCGCTCCGGAGCGGGGGCTTGTGCCGAAAGAGGCCGGGAACAGGCGCTTACCTTCGGACAGCTCCGGATGCCCGTCTAATGCGTCTCTTGTCGCCTACACGGCAGGGAAAAGCTTTTCCACTCTGTCTAGGAAGGAGAAAGTGTGCCAGCAGAGCAAATGCCTCCCGGACTTTCCCTGCAATTCAGCAAGTGCTTTGCAGCTTGAAATTAGAAGGAAAGCCTCAGATTTAGCAGCCAGAGCTTCAGGAGGAGCAGCAGCGAGCACAGCATCGCTTTTGCAGCAGCTCCTTCCATGTGCATGTTTTTGGGAGTGGAAAGGCTTGCAGAGTGTTCAAGTAGCTTTTTCTCTCCGCTGGAAAGCTGCACGCTCAGTGCCAGTGTTCTGCAGCTTCTTTCTTCACGTTTCAGCAGCTAGCACGCTCTCCGTGTGCAGGAGAAGCGGCTGAGGCTTCCTTGCCGGAGACGAGGCACCTTCGCCGGCAGAGAGCCTCCGGCCGGCCGCGGTGCGCTCCGGAGCGGGGGCTTGTGCCGAAAGAGGCCGGGAACAGGCGCTTACCTTCGGACAGCTCCGGATGCCCGTCTAATGCGTCTCTTGTCGCCTACACGGCAGGGAAAAGCTTTTCCACTCTGTCTAGGAAGGAGAAAGTGTGCCAGCAGAGCAAATGCCTCCCGGACTTTCCCTGCAATTCAGCAAGTGCTTTGCAGCTTGAAATTGGAAGGAAAGCCTCCGATTTAGCAGCCAGAGCTTCAGGAGGAGCAGCAGCGAGCACAGCATCGCTTTTGCAGCAGCTCCTTCCATGTGCATGTTTTTGGGAGTGGAAAGGCTTGCAGAGCGTTCAAGTAGCTTTTTCTCTCCGCTGGAAAGCTGCACGCTCAGTGCCAGTGTTCTGCAGCTTCTTTCTTCACGTTTCAGCAGCTAGCACGCTCTCCGTGTGCAGGAGAAGCGGCTGAGGCTTCCTTGCCGGAGACGAGGCACCTTCGCCGGCAGAGAGCCTCCGGCCGGCCGCGGTGCGCTCCGGAGCGGGGGCTTGTGCCGAAAGAGGCCGGGAACAGGCGCTTACCTTCGGACAGCTCCGGATGCCCGTCTAATGCGTCTCTTGTCGCCTACACGGCAGGGAAAAGCTTTTCCACTCTGTCTAGGAAGGAGAAAGTGTGCCAGCACAGCAAATGCCTCCCGGACTTTCCCTGCAATTCAGCAAGTGCTTTGCAGCTTGAAATTGGAAGGAAAGCCTCAGATTTAGCAGCCAGAGCTTCAGGAGGAGCAGCAGCGAGCACAGCATCGCTTTTGCAGCAGCTCCTTCCATGTGCATGTTTTTGGGAGTGGAAAGGCTTGCAGAGCGTTCAAGTAGCTTTTTCTCTCCGCTGGAAAGCTGCACGCTCAGTGCCAGTGTTCTGCAGCTTCTTTCTTCACGTTTCAGCAGCTAGCACGCTCTCCGTGTGCAGGAGAAGCGGCTGAGGCTTCCTTGCCGGAGACGAGGCACCTTCGCCGGCAGAGAGCCTCCGGCCGGCCGCGGTGCGCTCCGGAGCGGGGGCTTGTGCCGAAAGAGGCCGGGAACAGGCGCTTACCTTCGGACAGCTCCGGATGCCCCTCTAATGCGTCTCTTGTCGCCTACACGGCAGGGAAAAGCTTTTCCACTCTGTCTAGGAAGGAGAAAGTGTGCCAGCAGAGCAAATGCCTCCCGGACTTTCCCTGCAATTCAGCAAGTGCTTTGCAGCTTGAAATTGGAAGGAAAGCCTCAGATTTAGCAGCCAGAGCTTCAGGAGGAGCAGCAGCGAGCACAGCATCGCTTTTGCAGCAGCTCCTTCCATGTGCATGTTTTTGGGAGTGGAAAGGCTTGCAGAGTGTTCAAGTAGCTTTTTCTCTCCGCTGGAAAGCTGCACGCTCAGTGCCAGTGTTCTGCAGCTTCTTTCTTCACGTTTCAGCAGCTAGCACGCTCTCCGTGTGCAGGAGAAGCGGCTGAGGCTTCCTTGCCGGAGACGAGGCACCTTCGCCGGCAGAGAGCCTCCGGCCGGCCGCGGTGCGCTCCGGAGCGGGGGCTTGTGCCGAAAGAGGCCGGGAACAGGCGCTTACCTTCGGACAGCTCCGGATGCCCGTCTAATGCGTCTCTTGTCGCCTACACGGCAGGGAAAAGCTTTTCCACTCTGTCTAGGAAGGAGAAAGTGTGCCAGCAGAGCAAATGCCTCCCGGACTTTCCCTGCAATTCAGCAAGTGCTTTGCAGCTTGAAATTAGAAGGAAAGCCTCCGATTTAGCAGCCAGAGCTTCAGGAGGAGCAGCAGCGAGCACAGCATCGCTTTTGCAGCAGCTCCTTCCATGTGCATGTTTTTGGGAGTGGAAAGGCTTGCAGAGTGTTCAAGTAGCTTTTTCTCTCCGCTGGAAAGCTGCAGGCTCAGTGCCAGTGTTCTGCAGCTTCTTTCTTCACGTTTCAGCAGCTAGCACGCTCTCCGTGTGCAGGAGAAGCGGCTGAGGCTTCCTTGCCGGAGACGAGGCACCTTCGCCGGCAGAGAGCCTCCGGCCGGCCGCGGTGCGCTCCGGAGCGGGGGCTTGTGCCGAAAGAGGCCGGCAACAGGCGCTTACCTTCGGACAGCTCCGGATGCCCGTCTAATGCGTCTCTTGTCGCCTACACGGCAGGGAAAAGCTTTTCCACTCTGTCTAGGAAGGAGAAAGTGTGCCAGCACAGCAAATGCCTCCCGGACTTTCCCTGCAATTCAGCAAGTGCTTTGCAGCTTGAAATTGGAAGGAAAGCCTCAGATTTAGCAGCCAGAGCTTCAGGAGGAGCAGCAGCGAGCACAGCATCGCTTTTGCAGCAGCTCCTTCCATGTGCATGTTTTTGGGAGTGGAAAGGCTTGCAGAGCGTTCAAGTAGCTTTTTCTCTCCGCTGGAAAGCTGCACGCTCAGTGCCAGTGTTCTGCAGCTTCTTTCTTCACGTTTCAGCAGCTAGCACGCTCTCCGTGTGCAGGAGAAGCGGCTGAGGCTTCCTTGCCGGAGACGAGGCACCTTCGCCGGCAGAGAGCCTCCGGCCGGCCGCGGTGCGCTCCGGAGCGGGGGCTTGTGCCGAAAGAGGCCGGCAACAGGCGCTTACCTTCGGACAGCTCCGGATGCCCGTCTAATGCGTCTCTTGTCGCCTACACGGCAGGGAAAAGCTTTTCCACTCTGTCTAGGAAGGAGAAAGTGTGCCAGCAGAGCAAATGCCTCCCGGACTTTCCCTGCACTGCAATTCAGCAAGTGCTTTGCAGCTTGAATTGGAAGGAAAGCCTCAGATTTAGCAGCCAGAGCTTCAGGAGGAGCAGCAGCGAGCACAGCATCGCTTTTGCAGCAGCTCCTTCCATGTGCATGTTTTTGGAGTGGAAAGGCTTGCAGAGTGTTCAAGTAGCTTTTTCTCTCCGCTGGAAAGCTGCACGCTCAGTGCCAGTGTTCTGCAGCTTCTTTCTTCACGTTTCAGCAGCTAGCACGCTCTCCGTGTGCAGGAGAAGCGGCTGAGGCTTCCTTGCCGGAGACGAGGCACCTTCGCCGGCAGAGAGCCTCCGGCCGGCCGCGGTGCGCTCCGGAGCGGGGCTTGTGCCGAAAGAGGCCGGGAACAGGCGCTTACCTTCGGACAGCTCCGGATGCCCGTCTAATGCGTCTCTTGTCGCCTACACGGCAGGGAAAAGCTTTTCCACTCTGTCTAGGAAGGAGAAAGTGTGCCAGCAGAGCAAATGCCTCCCGGACTTTCCCTGCAATTCAGCAAGTGCTTTGCAGCTTGAAATTGGAAGGAAAGCCTCAGATTTAGCAGCCAGAGCTTCAGGAGGAGCAGCAGCGAGCACAGCATCGCTTTTGCAGCAGCTCCTTCCATGTGCATGTTTTTGGGAGTGGAAAGGCTTGCAGAGTGTTCAAGTAGCTTTTTCTCTCCGCTGGAAAGCTGCACGCTCAGTGCCAGTGTTCTGCAGCTTCTTTCTTCACGTTTCAGCAGCTAGCACGCTCTCCGTGTGCAGGAGAAGCGGCTGAGGCTTCCTTGCCGGAGACGAGGCACCTTCGCCGGCAGAGAGCCTCCGGCCGGCGCGGTGCGCTCCGGAGCGGGGGCTTGTGCCGAAAGAGGCCGGGAACAGGCGCTTACCTTCGGACAGCTCCGGATGCCCGTCTAATGCGTCTCTTGTCGCCTACACGGCAGGGAAAAGCTTTTCCACTCTGTCTAGGAAGGAGAAAGTGTGCCAGCAGAGCAAATGCCTCCCGGACTTTCCCTGCAATTCAGCAAGTGCTTTGCAGCTTGAAATTGGAAGGAAAGCCTCAGATTTAGCAGCCAGAGCTTCAGGAGGAGCAGCAGCGAGCACAGCATCGCTTTTGCAGCAGCTCCTTCCATGTGCATGTTTTTGGGAGTGGAAAGGCTTGCAGAGTGTTCAAGTAGCTTTTTCTCTCCGCTGGAAAGCTGCACGCTCAGTGCCAGTGTTCTGCAGCTTCTTTCTTCACGTTTCAGCAGCTAGCACGCTCTCCGTGTGCAGGAGAAGCGGCTGAGGCTTCCTTGCCGGAGACGAGGCACCTTCGCCGGCAGAGAGCCTCCGGCCGGCCGCGGTGCGCTCCGGAGCGGGGGCTTGTGCCGAAAGAGGCCGGGAACAGGCGCTTACCTTCGGACAGCTCCGGATGCCCGTCTAATGCGTCTCTTGTCGCCTACACGGCAGGGAAAAGCTTTTCCACTCTGTCTAGGAAGGAGAAAGTGTGCCAGCACAGCAAATGCCTCCCGGACTTTCCCTGCAATTCAGCAAGTGCTTTGCAGCTTGAAATTGGAAGGAAAGCCTCAGATTTAGCAGCCAGAGCTTCAGGAGGAGCAGCAGCGAGCACAGCATCGCTTTTGCAGCAGCTCCTTCCATGTGCATGTTTTTGGGAGTGGAAAGGCTTGCAGAGTGTTCAAGTAGCTTTTTCTCTCCGCTGGAAAGCTGCACGCTCAGTGCCAGTGTTCTGCAGCTTCTTTCTTCACGTTTCAGCAGCTAGCACGCTCTCCGTGTGCAGGAGAAGCGGCTGAGGCTTCCTTGCCGGAGACGAGGCACCTTCGCCGGCAGAGAGCCTCCGGCCGGCCGCGGTGCGCTCCGGAGCGGGGGCTTGTGCCGAAAGAGGCCGGGAACAGGCGCTTACCTTCGGACAGCTCCGGATGCCCGTCTAATGCGTCTCTTGTCGCCTACACGGCAGGGAAAAGCTTTTCCACTCTGTCTAGGAAGGAGAAAGTGTGCCAGCAGAGCAAATGCCTCCCGGACTTTCCCTGCAATTCAGCAAGTGCTTTGCAGCTTGAAATTGGAAGGAAAGCCTCAGATTTAGCAGCCAGAGCTTCAGGAGGAGCAGCAGCGAGCACAGCATCGCTTTTGCAGCAGCTCCTTCCATGTGCATGTTTTTGGGAGTGGAAAGGCTTGCAGAGTGTTCAAGTAGCTTTTTCTCTCCGCTGGAAAGCTGCACGCTCAGTGCCAGTGTTCTGCAGCTTCTTTCTTCACGTTTCAGCAGCTAGCACGCTCTCCGTGTGCAGGAGAAGCGGCTGAGGCTTCCTTGCCGGAGACGAGGCACCTTCGCCGGCAGAGAGCCTCCGGCCGGCCGCGGTGCGCTCCGGAGCGGGGGCTTGTGCCGAAAGAGGCCGGGAACAGGCGCTTACCTTCGGACAGCTCCGGATGCCCGTCTAATGCGTCTCTTGTCGCCTACACGGCAGGGAAAAGCTTTTCCACTCTGTCTAGGAAGGAGAAAGTGTGCCAGCAGAGCAAATGCCTCCCGGACTTTCCCTGCAATTCAGCAAGTGCTTTGCAGCTTGAAATTGGAAGGAAAGCCTCAGATTTAGCAGCCAGAGCTTCAGGAGGAGCAGCAGCGAGCACAGCATCGCTTTTGCAGCAGCTCCTTCCATGTGCATGTTTTTGGGAGTGGAAAGGCTTGCAGAGTGTTCAAGTAGCTTTTTCTCTCCGCTGGAAAGCTGCACGCTCAGTGCCAGTGTTCTGCAGCTTCTTTCTTCACGTTTCAGCAGCTAGCACGCTCTCCGTGTGCAGGAGAAGCGGCTGAGGCTTCCTTGCCGGAGACGAGGCACCTTCGCCGGCAGAGAGCCTCCGGCCGGCCGCGGTGCGCTCCGGAGCGGGGGCTTGTGCCGAAAGAGGCCGGGAACAGGCGCTTACCTTCGGACAGCTCCGGATGCCCGTCTAATGCGTCTCTTGTCGCCTACACGGCAGGGAAAAGCTTTTCCACTCTGTCTAGGAAGGAGAAAGTGTGCCAGCACAGCAAATGCCTCCCGGACTTTCCCTGCAATTCAGCAAGTGCTTTGCAGCTTGAAATTGGAAGGAAAGCCTCAGATTTAGCAGCCAGAGCTTCAGGAGGAGCAGCAGCGAGCACAGCATCGCTTTTGCAGCAGCTCCTTCCATGTGCATGTTTTTGGGAGTGGAAAGGCTTGCAGAGTGTTCAAGTAGCTTTTTCTCTCCGCTGGAAAGCTGCACGCTCAGTGCCAGTGTTCTGCAGCTTCTTTCTTCACGTTTCAGCAGCTAGCACGCTCTCCGTGTGCAGGAGAAGCGGCTGAGGCTTCCTTGCCGGAGACGAGGCACCTTCGCCGGCAGAGAGCCTCCGGCCGGCCGCGGTGCGCTCCGGAGCGGGGGCTTGTGCCGAAAGAGGCCGGGAACAGGCGCTTACCTTCGGACAGCTCCGGATGCCCGTCTAATGCGTCTCTTGTCGCCTACACGGCAGGGAAAAGCTTTTCCACTCTGTCTAGGAAGGAGAAAGTGTGCCAGCACAGCAAATGCCTCCCGGACTTTCCCTGCAATTCAGCAAGTGCTTTGCAGCTTGAAATTGGAAGGAAAGCCTCAGATTTAGCAGCCAGAGCTTCAGGAGGAGCAGCAGCGAGCACAGCATCGCTTTTGCAGCAGCTCCTTCCATGTGCATGTTTTTGGGAGTGGAAAGGCTTGCAGAGTGTTCAAGTAGCTTTTTCTCTCCGCTGGAAAGCTGCACGCTCAGTGCCAGTGTTCTGCAGCTTCTTTCTTCACGTTTCAGCAGCTAGCACGCTCTCCGTGTGCAGGAGAAGCGGCTGAGGCTTCCTTGCCGGAGACGAGGCACCTTCGCCGGCAGAGAGCCTCCGGCCGGCCGCGGTGCGCTCCGGAGCGGGGGCTTGTGCCGAAAGAGGCCGGGAACAGGCGCTTACCTTCGGACAGCTCCGGATGCCCGTCTAATGCGTCTCTTGTCGCCTACACGGCAGGGAAAAGCTTTTCCACTCTGTCTAGGAAGGAGAAAGTGTGCCAGCACAGCAAATGCCTCCCGGACTTTCCCTGCAATTCAGCAAGTGCTTTGCAGCTTGAAATTGGAAGGAAAGCCTCAGATTTAGCAGCCAGAGCTTCAGGAGGAGCAGCAGCGAGCACAGCATCGCTTTTGCAGCAGCTCCTTCCATGTGCATGTTTTTGGGAGTGGAAAGGCTTGCAGAGTGTTCAAGTAGCTTTTTCTCTCCGCTGGAAAGCTGCACGCTCAGTGCCAGTGTTCTGCAGCTTCTTTCTTCACGTTTCAGCAGCTAGCACGCTCTCCGTGTGCAGGAGAAGCGGCTGAGGCTTCCTTGCCGGAGACGAGGCACCTTCGCCGCAGAGAGCCTCCGGCCGGCCGCGGTGCGCTCCGGAGCGGGGGCTTGTGCCGAAAGAGGCCGGGAACAGGCGCTTACCTTCGGACAGCTCCGGATGCCCGTCTAATGCGTCTCTTGTCGCCTACACGGCAGGGAAAAGCTTTTCCACTCTGTCTAGGAAGGAGAAAGTGTGCCAGCAGAGCAAATGCCTCCCGGACTTTCCCTGCAATTCAGCAAGTGCTTTGCAGCTTGAAATTGGAAGGAAAGCCTCAGATTTAGCAGCCAGAGCTTCAGGAGGAGCAGCAGCGAGCACAGCATCGCTTTTGCAGCAGCTCCTTCCATGTGCATGTTTTTGGGAGTGGAAAGGCTTGCAGAGTGTTCAAGTAGCTTTTTCTCTCCGCTGGAAAGCTGCACGCTCAGTGCCAGTGTTCTGCAGCTTCTTTCTTCACGTTTCAGCAGCTAGCACGCTCTCCGTGTGCAGGAGAAGCGGCTGAGGCTTCCTTGCCGGAGACGAGGCACCTTCGCCGGCAGAGAGCCTCCGGCCGGCCGCGGTGCGCTCCGGAGCGGGGGCTTGTGCCGAAAGAGGCCGGGAACAGGCGCTTACCTTCGGACAGCTCCGGATGCCCGTCTAATGCGTCTCTTGTCGCCTACACGGCAGGGAAAAGCTTTTCCACTCTGTCTAGGAAGGAGAAAGTGTGCCAGCAGAGCAAATGCCTCCCGGACTTTCCCTGCAATTCAGCAAGTGCTTTGCAGCTTGAAATTGGAAGGAAAGCCTCAGATTTAGCAGCCAGAGCTTCAGGAGGAGCAGCAGCGAGCACAGCATCGCTTTTGCAGCAGCTCCTTCCATGTGCATGTTTTTGGGAGTGGAAAGGCTTGCAGAGTGTTCAAGTAGCTTTTTCTCTCCGCTGGAAAGCTGCACGCTCAGTGCCAGTGTTCTGCAGCTTCTTTCTTCACGTTTCAGCAGCTAGCACGCTCTCCGTGTGCAGGAGAAGCGGCTGAGGCTTCCTTGCCGGAGACGAGGCACCTTCGCCGGCAGAGAGCCTCCGGCCGGCCGCGGTGCGCTCCGGAGCGGGGGCTTGTGCCGAAAGAGGCCGGGAACAGGCGCTTACCTTCGGACAGCTCCGGATGCCCGTCTAATGCGTCTCTTGTCGCCTACACGGCAGGGAAAAGCTTTTCCACTCTGTCTAGGAAGGAGAAAGTGTGCCAGCAGAGCAAATGCCTCCCGGACTTTCCCTGCAATTCAGCAAGTGCTTTGCAGCTTGAAATTGGAAGGAAAGCCTCAGATTTAGCAGCCAGAGCTTCAGGAGGAGCAGCAGCGAGCACAGCATCGCTTTTGCAGCAGCTCCTTCCATGTGCATGTTTTTGGGAGTGGAAAGGCTTGCAGAGCGTTCAAGTAGCTTTTTCTCTCCGCTGGAAAGCTGCACGCTCAGTGCCAGTGTTCTGCAGCTTCTTTCTTCACGTTTCAGCAGCTAGCACGCTCTCCGTGTGCAGGAGAAGCGGCTGAGGCTTCCTTGCCGGAGACGAGGCACCTTCGCCGGCAGAGAGCCTCCGGCCGGCCGCGGTGCGCTCCGGAGCGGGGGCTTGTGCCGAAAGAGGCCGGGAACAGGCGCTTACCTTCGGACAGCTCCGGATGCCCGTCTAATGCGTCTCTTGTCGCCTACACGGCAGGGAAAAGCTTTTCCACTCTGTCTAGGAAGGAGAAAGTGTGCCAGCAGAGCAAATGCCTCCCGGACTTTCCCTGCAATTCAGCAAGTGCTTTGCAGCTTGAAATTGGAAGGAAAGCCTCAGATTTAGCAGCCAGAGCTTCAGGAGGAGCAGCAGCGAGCACAGCATCGCTTTTGCAGCAGCTCCTTCCATGTGCATGTTTTTGGGAGTGGAAAGGCTTGCAGAGTGTTCAAGTAGCTTTTTCTCTCCGCTGGAAAGCTGCACGCTCAGTGCCAGTGTTCTGCAGCTTCTTTCTTCACGTTTCAGCAGCTAGCACGCTCTCCGTGTGCAGGAGAAGCGGCTGAGGCTTCCTTGCCGGAGACGAGGCACCTTCGCCGGCAGAGAGCCTCCGGCCGGCCGCGGTGCGCTCCGGAGCGGGGGCTTGTGCCGAAAGAGGCCGGGAACAGGCGCTTACCTTCGGACAGCTCCGGATGCCCGTCTAATGCGTCTCTTGTCGCCTACACGGCAGGGAAAAGCTTTTCCACTCTGTCTAGGAAGGAGAAAGTGTGCCAGCAGAGCAAATGCCTCCCGGACTTTCCCTGCAATTCAGCAAGTGCTTTGCAGCTTGAAATTGGAAGGAAAGCCTCAGATTTAGCAGCCAGAGCTTCAGGAGGAGCAGCAGCGAGCACAGCATCGCTTTTGCAGCAGCTCCTTCCATGTGCATGTTTTTGGGAGTGGAAAGGCTTGCAGAGTGTTCAAGTAGCTTTTTCTCTCCGCTGGAAAGCTGCACGCTCAGTGCCAGTGTTCTGCAGCTTCTTTCTTCACGTTTCAGCAGCTAGCACGCTCTCCGTGTGCAGGAGAAGCGGCTGAGGCTTCCTTGCCGGAGACGAGGCACCTTCGCCGGCAGAGAGCCTCCGGCCGGCCGCGGTGCGCTCCGGAGCGGGGGCTTGTGCCGAAAGAGGCCGGGAACAGGCGCTTACCTTCGGACAGCTCCGGATGCCCGTCTAATGCGTCTCTTGTCGCCTACACGGCAGGGAAAAGCTTTTCCACTCTGTCTAGGAAGGAGAAAGTGTGCCAGCAGAGCAAATGCCTCCCGGACTTTCCCTGCAATTCAGCAAGTGCTTTGCAGCTTGAAATTGGAAGGAAAGCCTCAGATTTAGCAGCCAGAGCTTCAGGAGGAGCAGCAGCGAGCACAGCATCGCTTTTGCAGCAGCTCCTTCCATGTGCATGTTTTTGGGAGTGGAAAGGCTTGCAGAGTGTTCAAGTAGCTTTTTCTCTCCGCTGGAAAGCTGCACGCTCAGTGCCAGTGTTCTGCAGCTTCTTTCTTCACGTTTCAGCAGCTAGCACGCTCTCCGTGTGCAGGAGAAGCGGCTGAGGCTTCCTTGCCGGAGACGAGGCACCTTCGCCGGCAGAGAGCCTCCGGCCGGCCGCGGTGCGCTCCGGAGCGGGGGCTTGTGCCGAAAGAGGCCGGGAACAGGCGCTTACCTTCGGACAGCTCCGGATGCCCGTCTAATGCGTCTCTTGTCGCCTACACGGCAGGGAAAAGCTTTTCCACTCTGTCTAGGAAGGAGAAAGTGTGCCAGCACAGCAAATGCCTCCCGGACTTTCCCTGCAATTCAGCAAGTGCTTTGCAGCTTGAAATTGGAAGGAAAGCCTCAGATTTAGCAGCCAGAGCTTCAGGAGGAGCAGCAGCGAGCACAGCATCGCTTTTGCAGCAGCTCCTTCCATGTGCATGTTTTTGGGAGTGGAAAGGCTTGCAGAGTGTTCAAGTAGCTTTTTCTCTCCGCTGGAAAGCTGCACGCTCAGTGCCAGTGTTCTGCAGCTTCTTTCTTCACGTTTCAGCAGCTAGCACGCTCTCCGTGTGCAGGAGAAGCGGCTGAGGCTTCCTTGCCGGAGACGAGGCACCTTCGCCGGCAGAGAGCCTCCGGCCGGCCGCGGTGCGCTCCGGAGCGGGGGCTTGTGCCGAAAGAGGCCGGGAACAGGCGCTTACCTTCGGACAGCTCCGGATGCCCGTCTAATGCGTCTCTTGTCGCCTACACGGCAGGGAAAAGCTTTTCCACTCTGTCTAGGAAGGAGAAAGTGTGCCAGCACAGCAAATGCCTCCCGGACTTTCCCTGCAATTCAGCAAGTGCTTTGCAGCTTGAAATTGGAAGGAAAGCCTCAGATTTCGCAGCCAGAGCTTCAGGAGGAGCAGCAGCGAGCACAGCATCGCTTTTGCAGCAGCTCCTTCCATGTGCATGTTTTTGGGAGTGGAAAGGCTTGCAGAGCGTTCAAGTAGCTTTTTCTCTCCGCTGGAAAGCTGCACGCTCAGTGCCAGTGTTCTGCAGCTTCTTTCTTCACGTTTCAGCAGCTAGCACGCTCTCCGTGTGCAGGAGAAGCGGCTGAGGCTTCCTTGCCGGAGACGAGGCACCTTCGCCGGCAGAGAGCCTCCGGCCGGCCGCGGTGCGCTCCGGAGCGGGGGCTTGTGCCGAAAGAGGCCGGGAACAGGCGCTTACCTTCGGACAGCTCCGGATGCCCGTCTAATGCGTCTCTTGTCGCCTACACGGCAGGGAAAAGCTTTTCCACTCTGTCTAGGAAGGAGAAAGTGTGCCAGCAGAGCAAATGCCTCCCGGACTTTCCCTGCAATTCAGCAAGTGCTTTGCAGCTTGAAATTGGAAGGAAAGCCTCAGATTTAGCAGCCAGAGCTTCAGGAGGAGCAGCAGCGAGCACAGCATCGCTTTTGCAGCAGCTCCTTCCATGTGCATGTTTTTGGGAGTGGAAAGGCTTGCAGAGTGTTCAAGTAGCTTTTTCTCTCCGCTGGAAAGCTGCACGCTCAGTGCCAGTGTTCTGCAGCTTCTTTCTTCACGTTTCAGCAGCTAGCACGCTCTCCGTGTGCAGGAGAAGCGGCTGAGGCTTCCTTGCCGGAGACGAGGCACCTTCGCCGGCAGAGAGCCTCCGGCCGGCCGCGGTGCGCTCCGGAGCGGGGGCTTGTGCCGAAAGAGGCCGGCAACAGGCGCTTACCTTCGGACAGCTCCGGATGCCCGTCTAATGCGTCTCTTGTCGCCTACACGGCAGGGAAAAGCTTTTCCACTCTGTCTAGGAAGGAGAAAGTGTGCCAGCACAGCAAATGCCTCCCGGACTTTCCCTGCAATTCAGCAAGTGCTTTGCAGCTTGAAATTGGAAGGAAAGCCTCAGATTTAGCAGCCAGAGCTTCAGGAGGAGCAGCAGCGAGCACAGCATCGCTTTTGCAGCAGCTCCTTCCATGTGCATGTTTTTGGGAGTGGAAAGGCTTGCAGAGTGTTCAAGTAGCTTTTTCTCTCCGCTGGAAAGCTGCACGCTCAGTGCCAGTGTTCTGCAGCTTCTTTCTTCACGTTTCAGCAGCTAGCACGCTCTCCGTGTGCAGGAGAAGCGGCTGAGGCTTCCTTGCCGGAGACGAGGCACCTTCGCCGGCAGAGAGCCTCCGGCCGGCCGCGGTGCGCTCCGGAGCGGGGGCTTGTGCCGAAAGAGGCCGGGAACAGGCGCTTACCTTCGGACAGCTCCGGATGCCCGTCTAATGCGTCTCTTGTCGCCTACACGGCAGGGAAAAGCTTTTCCACTCTGTCTAGGAAGGAGAAAGTGTGCCAGCACAGCAAATGCCTCCCGGACTTTCCCTGCAATTCAGCAAGTGCTTTGCAGCTTGAAATTGGAAGGAAAGCCTCAGATTTAGCAGCCAGAGCTTCAGGAGGAGCAGCAGCGAGCACAGCATCGCTTTTGCAGCAGCTCCTTCCATGTGCATGTTTTTGGGAGTGGAAAGGCTTGCAGAGTGTTCAAGTAGCTTTTTCTCTCCGCTGGAAAGCTGCACGCTCAGTGCCAGTGTTCTGCAGCTTCTTTCTTCACGTTTCAGCAGCTAGCACGCTCTCCGTGTGCAGGAGAAGCGGCTGAGGCTTCCTTGCCGGAGACGAGGCACCTTCGCCGGCAGAGAGCCTCCGGCCGGCCGCGGTGCGCTCCGGAGCGGGGGCTTGTGCCGAAAGAGGCCGGGAACAGGCGCTTACCTTCGGACAGCTCCGGATGCCCGTCTAATGCGTCTCTTGTCGCCTACACGGCAGGGAAAAGCTTTTCCACTCTGTCTAGGAAGGAGAAAGTGTGCCAGCACAGCAAATGCCTCCCGGACTTTCCCTGCAATTCAGCAAGTGCTTTGCAGCTTGAAATTGGAAGGAAAGCCTCAGATTTAGCAGCCAGAGCTTCAGGAGGAGCAGCAGCGAGCACAGCATCGCTTTTGCAGCAGCTCCTTCCATGTGCATGTTTTTGGGAGTGGAAAGGCTTGCAGAGTGTTCAAGTAGCTTTTTCTCTCCGCTGGAAAGCTGCACGCTCAGTGCCAGTGTTCTGCAGCTTCTTTCTTCACGTTTCAGCAGCTAGCACGCTCTCCGTGTGCAGGAGAAGCGGCTGAGGCTTCCTTGCCGGAGACGAGGCACCTTCGCCGGCAGAGAGCCTCCGGCCGGCCGCGGTGCGCTCCGGAGCGGGGGCTTGTGCCGAAAGAGGCCGGCAACAGGCGCTTACCTTCGGACAGCTCCGGATGCCCGTCTAATGCGTCTCTTGTCGCCTACACGGCAGGGAAAAGCTTTTCCACTCTGTCTAGGAAGGAGAAAGTGTGCCAGCAGAGCAAATGCCTCCCGGACTTTCCCTGCAATTCAGCAAGTGCTTTGCAGCTTGAAATTGGAAGGAAAGCCTCAGATTTAGCAGCCAGAGCTTCAGGAGGAGCAGCAGCGAGCACAGCATCGCTTTTGCAGCAGCTCCTTCCATGTGCATGTTTTTGGGAGTGGAAAGGCTTGCAGAGTGTTCAAGTAGCTTTTTCTCTCCGCTGGAAAGCTGCACGCTCAGTGCCAGTGTTCTGCAGCTTCTTTCTTCACGTTTCAGCAGCTAGCACGCTCTCCGTGTGCAGGAGAAGCGGCTGAGGCTTCCTTGCCGGAGACGAGGCACCTTCGCCGGCAGAGAGCCTCCGGCCGGCCGCGGTGCGCTCCGGAGCGGGGGCTTGTGCCGAAAGAGGCCGGGAACAGGCGCTTACCTTCGGACAGCTCCGGATGCCCGTCTAATGCGTCTCTTGTCGCCTACACGGCAGGGAAAAGCTTTTCCACTCTGTCTAGGAAGGAGAAAGTGTGCCAGCACAGCAAATGCCTCCCGGACTTTCCCTGCAATTCAGCAAGTGCTTTGCAGCTTGAAATTGGAAGGAAAGCCTCAGATTTAGCAGCCAGAGCTTCAGGAGGAGCAGCAGCGAGCACAGCATCGCTTTTGCAGCAGCTCCTTCCATGTGCATGTTTTTGGGAGTGGAAAGGCTTGCAGAGCGTTCAAGTAGCTTTTTCTCTCCGCTGGAAAGCTGCACGCTCAGTGCCAGTGTTCTGCAGCTTCTTTCTTCACGTTTCAGCAGCTAGCACGCTCTCCGTGTGCAGGAGAAGCGGCTGAGGCTTCCTTGCCGGAGACGAGGCACCTTCGCCGGCAGAGAGCCTCCGGCCGGCCGCGGTGCGCTCCGGAGCGGGGGCTTGTGCCGAAAGAGGCCGGGAACAGGCGCTTACCTTCGGACAGCTCCGGATGCCCGTCTAATGCGTCTCTTGTCGCCTACACGGCAGGGAAAAGCTTTTCCACTCTGTCTAGGAAGGAGAAAGTGTGCCAGCACAGCAAATGCCTCCCGGACTTTCCCTGCAATTCAGCAAGTGCTTTGCAGCTTGAAATTGGAAGGAAAGCCTCAGATTTAGCAGCCAGAGCTTCAGGAGGAGCAGCAGCGAGCACAGCATCGCTTTTGCAGCAGCTCCTTCCATGTGCATGTTTTTGGGAGTGGAAAGGCTTGCAGAGTGTTCAAGTAGCTTTTTCTCTCCGCTGGAAAGCTGCACGCTCAGTGCCAGTGTTCTGCAGCTTCTTTCTTCACGTTTCAGCAGCTAGCACGCTCTCCGTGTGCAGGAGAAGCGGCTGAGGCTTCCTTGCCGGAGACGAGGCACCTTCGCCGGCAGAGAGCCTCCGGCCGGCCGCGGTGCGCTCCGGAGCGGGGGCTTGTGCCGAAAGAGGCCGGGAACAGGCGCTTACCTTCGGACAGCTCCGGATGCCCGTCTAATGCGTCTCTTGTCGCCTACACGGCAGGGAAAAGCTTTTCCACTCTGTCTAGGAAGGAGAAAGTGTGCCAGCAGAGCAAATGCCTCCCGGACTTTCCCTGCAATTCAGCAAGTGCTTTGCAGCTTGAAATTGGAAGGAAAGCCTCAGATTTAGCAGCCAGAGCTTCAGGAGGAGCAGCAGCGAGCACAGCATCGCTTTTGCAGCAGCTCCTTCCATGTGCATGTTTTTGGGAGTGGAAAGGCTTGCAGAGTGTTCAAGTAGCTTTTTCTCTCCGCTGGAAAGCTGCACGCTCAGTGCCAGTGTTCTGCAGCTTCTTTCTTCACGTTTCAGCAGCTAGCACGCTCTCCGTGTGCAGGAGAAGCGGCTGAGGCTTCCTTGCCGGAGACGAGGCACCTTCGCCGGCAGAGAGCCTCCGGCCGGCCGCGGTGCGCTCCGGAGCGGGGGCTTGTGCCGAAAGAGGCCGGGAACAGGCGCTTACCTTCGGACAGCTCCGGATGCCCGTCTAATGCGTCTCTTGTCGCCTACACGGCAGGGAAAAGCTTTTCCACTCTGTCTAGGAAGGAGAAAGTGTGCCAGCACAGCAAATGCCTCCCGGACTTTCCCTGCAATTCAGCAAGTGCTTTGCAGCTTGAAATTGGAAGGAAAGCCTCAGATTTAGCAGCCAGAGCTTCAGGAGGAGCAGCAGCGAGCACAGCATCGCTTTTGCAGCAGCTCCTTCCATGTGCATGTTTTTGGGAGTGGAAAGGCTTGCAGAGCGTTCAAGTAGCTTTTTCTCTCCGCTGGAAAGCTGCACGCTCAGTGCCAGTGTTCTGCAGCTTCTTTCTTCACGTTTCAGCAGCTAGCACGCTCTCCGTGTGCAGGAGAAGCGGCTGAGGCTTCCTTGCCGGAGACGAGGCACCTTCGCCGGCAGAGAGCCTCCGGCCGGCCGCGGTGCGCTCCGGAGCGGGGGCTTGTGCCGAAAGAGGCCGGGAACAGGCGCTTACCTTCGGACAGCTCCGGATGCCCGTCTAATGCGTCTCTTGTCGCCTACACGGCAGGGAAAAGCTTTTCCACTCTGTCTAGGAAGGAGAAAGTGTGCCAGCAGAGCAAATGCCTCCCGGACTTTCCCTGCAATTCAGCAAGTGCTTTGCAGCTTGAAATTGGAAGGAAAGCCTCAGATTTAGCAGCCAGAGCTTCAGGAGGAGCAGCAGCGAGCACAGCATCGCTTTTGCAGCAGCTCCTTCCATGTGCATGTTTTTGGGAGTGGAAAGGCTTGCAGAGTGTTCAAGTAGCTTTTTCTCTCCGCTGGAAAGCTGCACGCTCAGTGCCAGTGTTCTGCAGCTTCTTTCTTCACGTTTCAGCAGCTAGCACGCTCTCCGTGTGCAGGAGAAGCGGCTGAGGCTTCCTTGCCGGAGACGAGGCACCTTCGCCGGCAGAGAGCCTCCGGCCGGCCGCGGTGCGCTCCGGAGCGGGGGCTTGTGCCGAAAGAGGCCGGCAACAGGCGCTTACCTTCGGACAGCTCCGGATGCCCGTCTAATGCGTCTCTTGTCGCCTACACGGCAGGGAAAAGCTTTTCCACTCTGTCTAGGAAGGAGAAAGTGTGCCAGCACAGCAAATGCCTCCCGGACTTTCCCTGCAATTCAGCAAGTGCTTTGCAGCTTGAAATTGGAAGGAAAGCCTCAGATTTAGCAGCCAGAGCTTCAGGAGGAGCAGCAGCGAGCACAGCATCGCTTTTGCAGCAGCTCCTTCCATGTGCATGTTTTTGAGAGTGGAAAGGCTTGCAGAGCGTTCAAGTAGCTTTTTCTCTCCGCTGGAAAGCTGCACGCTCAGTGCCAGTGTTCTGCAGCTTCTTTCTTCACGTTTCAGCAGCTAGCACGCTCTCCGTGTGCAGGAGAAGCGGCTGAGGCTTCCTTGCCGGAGACGAGGCACCTTCGCCGGCAGAGAGCCTCCGGCCGGCCGCGGTGCGCTCCGGAGCGGGGGCTTGTGCCGAAAGAGGCCGGGAACAGGCGCTTACCTTCGGACAGCTCCGGATGCCCGTCTAATGCGTCTCTTGTCGCCTACACGGCAGGGAAAAGCTTTTCCACTCTGTCTAGGAAGGAGAAAGTGTGCCAGCAGAGCAAATGCCTCCCGGACTTTCCCTGCAATTCAGCAAGTGCTTTGCAGCTTGAAATTGGAAGGAAAGCCTCAGATTTAGCAGCCAGAGCTTCAGGAGGAGCAGCAGCGAGCACAGCATCGCTTTTGCAGCAGCTCCTTCCATGTGCATGTTTTTGGGAGTGGAAAGGCTTGCAGAGTGTTCAAGTAGCTTTTTCTCTCCGCTGGAAAGCTGCACGCTCAGTGCCAGTGTTCTGTAGCTTCTTTCTTCACGTTTCAGCAGCTAGCACGCTCTCCGTGTGCAGGAGAAGCGGCTGAGGCTTCCTTGCCGGAGACGAGGCACCTTCGCCGGCAGAGAGCCTCCGGCCGGCCGCGGTGCGCTCCGGAGCGGGGGCTTGTGCCGAAAGAGGCCGGGAACAGGCGCTTACCTTCGGACAGCTCCGGATGCCCGTCTAATGCGTCTCTTGTCGCCTACACGGCAGGGAAAAGCTTTTCCACTCTGTCTAGGAAGGAGAAAGTGTGCCAGCACAGCAAATGCCTCCCGGACTTTCCCTGCAATTCAGCAAGTGCTTTGCAGCTTGAAATTGGAAGGAAAGCCTCAGATTTAGCAGCCAGAGCTTCAGGAGGAGCAGCAGCGAGCACAGCATCGCTTTTGCAGCAGCTCCTTCCATGTGCATGTTTTTGGGAGTGGAAAGGCTTGCAGAGTGTTCAAGTAGCTTTTTCTCTCCGCTGGAAAGCTGCACGCTCAGTGCCAGTGTTCTGCAGCTTCTTTCTTCACGTTTCAGCAGCTAGCACGCTCTCCGTGTGCAGGAGAAGCGGCTGAGGCTTCCTTGCCGGAGACGAGGCACCTTCGCCGGCAGAGAGCCTCCGGCCGGCCGCGGTGCGCTCCGGAGCGGGGGCTTGTGCCGAAAGAGGCCGGGAACAGGCGCTTACCTTCGGACAGCTCCGGATGCCCGTCTAATGCGTCTCTTGTCGCCTACACGGCAGGGAAAAGCTTTTCCACTCTGTCTAGGAAGGAGAAAGTGTGCCAGCAGAGCAAATGCCTCCCGGACTTTCCCTGCAATTCAGCAAGTGCTTTGCAGCTTGAAATTGGAAGGAAAGCCTCAGATTTAGCAGCCAGAGCTTCAGGAGGAGCAGCAGCGAGCACAGCATCGCTTTTGCAGCAGCTCCTTCCATGTGCATGTTTTTGGGAGTGGAAAGGCTTGCAGAGTGTTCAAGTAGCTTTTTCTCTCCGCTGGAAAGCTGCACGCTCAGTGCCAGTGTTCTGTAGCTTCTTTCTTCACGTTTCAGCAGCTAGCACGCTCTCCGTGTGCAGGAGAAGCGGCTGAGGCTTCCTTGCCGGAGACGAGGCACCTTCGCCGGCAGAGAGCCTCCGGCCGGCCGCGGTGCGCTCCGGAGCGGGGGCTTGTGCCGAAAGAGGCCGGGAACAGGCGCTTACCTTCGGACAGCTCCGGATGCCCGTCTAATGCGTCTCTTGTCGCCTACACGGCAGGGAAAAGCTTTTCCACTCTGTCTAGGAAGGAGAAAGTGTGCCAGCAGAGCAAATGCCTCCCGGACTTTCCCTGCAATTCAGCAAGTGCTTTGCAGCTTGAAATTGGAAGGAAAGCCTCAGATTTAGCAGCCAGAGCTTCAGGAGGAGCAGCAGCGAGCACAGCATCGCTTTTGCAGCAGCTCCTTCCATGTGCATGTTTTTGGGAGTGGAAAGGCTTGCAGAGTGTTCAAGTAGCTTTTTCTCTCCGCTGGAAAGCTGCACGCTCAGTGCCAGTGTTCTGCAGCTTCTTTCTTCACGTTTCAGCAGCTAGCACGCTCTCCGTGTGCAGGAGAAGCGGCTGAGGCTTCCTTGCCGGAGACGAGGCACCTTCGCCGGCAGAGAGCCTCCGGCCGGCCGCGGTGCGCTCCGGAGCGGGGGCTTGTGCCGAAAGAGGCCGGGAACAGGCGCTTACCTTCGGACAGCTCCGGATGCCCGTCTAATGCGTCTCTTGTCGCCTACACGGCAGGGAAAAGCTTTTCCACTCTGTCTAGGAAGGAGAAAGTGTGCCAGCAGAGCAAATGCCTCCCGGACTTTCCCTGCAATTCAGCAAGTGCTTTGCAGCTTGAAATTGGAAGGAAAGCCTCAGATTTAGCAGCCAGAGCTTCAGGAGGAGCAGCAGCGAGCACAGCATCGCTTTTGCAGCAGCTCCTTCCATGTGCATGTTTTTGGGAGTGGAAAGGCTTGCAGAGTGTTCAAGTAGCTTTTTCTCTCCGCTGGAAAGCTGCACGCTCAGTGCCAGTGTTCTGCAGCTTCTTTCTTCACGTTTCAGCAGCTAGCACGCTCTCCGTGTGCAGGAGAAGCGGCTGAGGCTTCCTTGCCGGAGACGAGGCACCTTCGCCGGCAGAGAGCCTCCGGCCGGCCGCGGTGCGCTCCGGAGCGGGGGCTTGTGCCGAAAGAGGCCGGGAACAGGCGCTTACCTTCGGACAGCTCCGGATGCCCGTCTAATGCGTCTCTTGTCGCCTACACGGCAGGGAAAAGCTTTTCCACTCTGTCTAGGAAGGAGAAAGTGTGCCAGCACAGCAAATGCCTCCCGGACTTTCCCTGCAATTCAGCAAGTGCTTTGCAGCTTGAAATTGGAAGGAAAGCCTCAGATTTAGCAGCCAGAGCTTCAGGAGGAGCAGCAGCGAGCACAGCATCGCTTTTGCAGCAGCTCCTTCCATGTGCATGTTTTTGGGAGTGGAAAGGCTTGCAGAGTGTTCAAGTAGCTTTTTCTCTCCGCTGGAAAGCTGCACGCTCAGTGCCAGTGTTCTGCAGCTTCTTTCTTCACGTTTCAGCAGCTAGCACGCTCTCCGTGTGCAGGAGAAGCGGCTGAGGCTTCCTTGCCGGAGACGAGGCACCTTCGCCGGCAGAGAGCCTCCGGCCGGCCGCGGTGCGCTCCGGAGCGGGGGCTTGTGCCGAAAGAGGCCGGCAACAGGCGCTTACCTTCGGACAGCTCCGGATGCCCGTCTAATGCGTCTCTTGTCGCCTACACGGCAGGGAAAAGCTTTTCCACTCTGTCTAGGAAGGAGAAAGTGTGCCAGCACAGCAAATGCCTCCCGGACTTTCCCTGCAATTCAGCAAGTGCTTTGCAGCTTGAAATTGGAAGGAAAGCCTCAGATTTAGCAGCCAGAGCTTCAGGAGGAGCAGCAGCGAGCACAGCATCGCTTTTGCAGCAGCTCCTTCCATGTGCATGTTTTTGAGAGTGGAAAGGCTTGCAGAGCGTTCAAGTAGCTTTTTCTCTCCGCTGGAAAGCTGCACGCTCAGTGCCAGTGTTCTGCAGCTTCTTTCTTCACGTTTCAGCAGCTAGCACGCTCTCCGTGTGCAGGAGAAGCGGCTGAGGCTTCCTTGCCGGAGACGAGGCACCTTCGCCGGCAGAGAGCCTCCGGCCGGCCGCGGTGCGCTCCGGAGCGGGGGCTTGTGCCGAAAGAGGCCGGGAACAGGCGCTTACCTTCGGACAGCTCCGGATGCCCGTCTAATGCGTCTCTTGTCGCCTACACGGCAGGGAAAAGCTTTTCCACTCTGTCTAGGAAGGAGAAAGTGTGCCAGCAGAGCAAATGCCTCCCGGACTTTCCCTGCAATTCAGCAAGTGCTTTGCAGCTTGAAATTGGAAGGAAAGCCTCAGATTTAGCAGCCAGAGCTTCAGGAGGAGCAGCAGCGAGCACAGCATCGCTTTTGCAGCAGCTCCTTCCATGTGCATGTTTTTGGGAGTGGAAAGGCTTGCAGAGTGTTCAAGTAGCTTTTTCTCTCCGCTGGAAAGCTGCACGCTCAGTGCCAGTGTTCTGTAGCTTCTTTCTTCACGTTTCAGCAGCTAGCACGCTCTCCGTGTGCAGGAGAAGCGGCTGAGGCTTCCTTGCCGGAGACGAGGCACCTTCGCCGGCAGAGAGCCTCCGGCCGGCCGCGGTGCGCTCCGGAGCGGGGGCTTGTGCCGAAAGAGGCCGGGAACAGGCGCTTACCTTCGGACAGCTCCGGATGCCCGTCTAATGCGTCTCTTGTCGCCTACACGGCAGGGAAAAGCTTTTCCACTCTGTCTAGGAAGGAGAAAGTGTGCCAGCACAGCAAATGCCTCCCGGACTTTCCCTGCAATTCAGCAAGTGCTTTGCAGCTTGAAATTGGAAGGAAAGCCTCAGATTTAGCAGCCAGAGCTTCAGGAGGAGCAGCAGCGAGCACAGCATCGCTTTTGCAGCAGCTCCTTCCATGTGCATGTTTTTGGGAGTGGAAAGGCTTGCAGAGTGTTCAAGTAGCTTTTTCTCTCCGCTGGAAAGCTGCACGCTCAGTGCCAGTGTTCTGCAGCTTCTTTCTTCACGTTTCAGCAGCTAGCACGCTCTCCGTGTGCAGGAGAAGCGGCTGAGGCTTCCTTGCCGGAGACGAGGCACCTTCGCCGGCAGAGAGCCTCCGGCCGGCCGCGGTGCGCTCCGGAGCGGGGGCTTGTGCCGAAAGAGGCCGGGAACAGGCGCTTACCTTCGGACAGCTCCGGATGCCCGTCTAATGCGTCTCTTGTCGCCTACACGGCAGGGAAAAGCTTTTCCACTCTGTCTAGGAAGGAGAAAGTGTGCCAGCAGAGCAAATGCCTCCCGGACTTTCCCTGCAATTCAGCAAGTGCTTTGCAGCTTGAAATTGGAAGGAAAGCCTCAGATTTAGCAGCCAGAGCTTCAGGAGGAGCAGCAGCGAGCACAGCATCGCTTTTGCAGCAGCTCCTTCCATGTGCATGTTTTTGGGAGTGGAAAGGCTTGCAGAGTGTTCAAGTAGCTTTTTCTCTCCGCTGGAAAGCTGCACGCTCAGTGCCAGTGTTCTGTAGCTTCTTTCTTCACGTTTCAGCAGCTAGCACGCTCTCCGTGTGCAGGAGAAGCGGCTGAGGCTTCCTTGCCGGAGACGAGGCACCTTCGCCGGCAGAGAGCCTCCGGCCGGCCGCGGTGCGCTCCGGAGCGGGGGCTTGTGCCGAAAGAGGCCGGGAACAGGCGCTTACCTTCGGACAGCTCCGGATGCCCGTCTAATGCGTCTCTTGTCGCCTACACGGCAGGGAAAAGCTTTTCCACTCTGTCTAGGAAGGAGAAAGTGTGCCAGCAGAGCAAATGCCTCCCGGACTTTCCCTGCAATTCAGCAAGTGCTTTGCAGCTTGAAATTGGAAGGAAAGCCTCAGATTTAGCAGCCAGAGCTTCAGGAGGAGCAGCAGCGAGCACAGCATCGCTTTTGCAGCAGCTCCTTCCATGTGCATGTTTTTGGGAGTGGAAAGGCTTGCAGAGTGTTCAAGTAGCTTTTTCTCTCCGCTGGAAAGCTGCACGCTCAGTGCCAGTGTTCTGCAGCTTCTTTCTTCACGTTTCAGCAGCTAGCACGCTCTCCGTGTGCAGGAGAAGCGGCTGAGGCTTCCTTGCCGGAGACGAGGCACCTTCGCCGGCAGAGAGCCTCCGGCCGGCCGCGGTGCGCTCCGGAGCGGGGGCTTGTGCCGAAAGAGGCCGGGAACAGGCGCTTACCTTCGGACAGCTCCGGATGCCCGTCTAATGCGTCTCTTGTCGCCTACACGGCAGGGAAAAGCTTTTCCACTCTGTCTAGGAAGGAGAAAGTGTGCCAGCAGAGCAAATGCCTCCCGGACTTTCCCTGCAATTCAGCAAGTGCTTTGCAGCTTGAAATTGGAAGGAAAGCCTCAGATTTAGCAGCCAGAGCTTCAGGAGGAGCAGCAGCGAGCACAGCATCGCTTTTGCAGCAGCTCCTTCCATGTGCATGTTTTTGGGAGTGGAAAGGCTTGCAGAGTGTTCAAGTAGCTTTTTCTCTCCGCTGGAAAGCTGCACGCTCAGTGCCAGTGTTCTGCAGCTTCTTTCTTCACGTTTCAGCAGCTAGCACGCTCTCCGTGTGCAGGAGAAGCGGCTGAGGCTTCCTTGCCGGAGACGAGGCACCTTCGCCGGCAGAGAGCCTCCGGCCGGCCGCGGTGCGCTCCGGAGCGGGGGCTTGTGCCGAAAGAGGCCGGGAACAGGCGCTTACCTTCGGACAGCTCCGGATGCCCGTCTAATGCGTCTCTTGTCGCCTACACGGCAGGGAAAAGCTTTTCCACTCTGTCTAGGAAGGAGAAAGTGTGCCAGCACAGCAAATGCCTCCCGGACTTTCCCTGCAATTCAGCAAGTGCTTTGCAGCTTGAAATTGGAAGGAAAGCCTCAGATTTAGCAGCCAGAGCTTCAGGAGGAGCAGCAGCGAGCACAGCATCGCTTTTGCAGCAGCTCCTTCCATGTGCATGTTTTTGGGAGTGGAAAGGCTTGCAGAGTGTTCAAGTAGCTTTTTCTCTCCGCTGGAAAGCTGCACGCTCAGTGCCAGTGTTCTGCAGCTTCTTTCTTCACGTTTCAGCAGCTAGCACGCTCTCCGTGTGCAGGAGAAGCGGCTGAGGCTTCCTTGCCGGAGACGAGGCACCTTCGCCGGCAGAGAGCCTCCGGCCGGCCGCGGTGCGCTCCGGAGCGGGGGCTTGTGCCGAAAGAGGCCGGGAACAGGCGCTTACCTTCGGACAGCTCCGGATGCCCGTCTAATGCGTCTCTTGTCGCCTACACGGCAGGGAAAAGCTTTTCCACTCTGTCTAGGAAGGAGAAAGTGTGCCAGCACAGCAAATGCCTCCCGGACTTTCCCTGCAATTCAGCAAGTGCTTTGCAGCTTGAAATTGGAAGGAAAGCCTCAGATTTAGCAGCCAGAGCTTCAGGAGGAGCAGCAGCGAGCACAGCATCGCTTTTGCAGCAGCTCCTTCCATGTGCATGTTTTTGGGAGTGGAAAGGCTTGCAGAGTGTTCAAGTAGCTTTTTCTCTCCGCTGGAAAGCTGCACGCTCAGTGCCAGTGTTCTGCAGCTTCTTTCTTCACGTTTCAGCAGCTAGCACGCTCTCCGTGTGCAGGAGAAGCGGCTGAGGCTTCCTTGCCGGAGACGAGGCACCTTCGCCGGCAGAGAGCCTCCGGCCGGCCGCGGTGCGCTCCGGAGCGGGGGCTTGTGCCGAAAGAGGCCGGGAACAGGCGCTTACCTTCGGACAGCTCCGGATGCCCGTCTAATGCGTCTCTTGTCGCCTACACGGCAGGGAAAAGCTTTTCCACTCTGTCTAGGAAGGAGAAAGTGTGCCAGCAGAGCAAATGCCTCCCGGACTTTCCCTGCAATTCAGCAAGTGCTTTGCAGCTTGAAATTGGAAGGAAAGCCTCAGATTTAGCAGCCAGAGCTTCAGGAGGAGCAGCAGCGAGCACAGCATCGCTTTTGCAGCAGCTCCTTCCATGTGCATGTTTTTGGGAGTGGAAAGGCTTGCAGAGTGTTCAAGTAGCTTTTTCTCTCCGCTGGAAAGCTGCACGCTCAGTGCCAGTGTTCTGCAGCTTCTTTCTTCACGTTTCAGCAGCTAGCACGCTCTCCGTGTGCAGGAGAAGCGGCTGAGGCTTCCTTGCCGGAGAAGCGGCACCTTCGCCGGCAGAGAGCCTCCGGCCGGCCGCGGTGCGCTCCGGAGCGGGGGCTTGTGCCGAAAGAGGCCGGGAACAGGCGCTTACCTTCGGACAGCTCCGGATGCCCGTCTAATGCGTCTCTTGTCGCCTACACGGCAGGGAAAAGCTTTTCCACTCTGTCTAGGAAGGAGAAAGTGTGCCAGCACAGCAAATGCCTCCCGGACTTTCCCTGCAATTCAGCAAGTGCTTTGCAGCTTGAAATTGGAAGGAAAGCCTCAGATTTAGCAGCCAGAGCTTCAGGAGGAGCAGCAGCGAGCACAGCATCGCTTTTGCAGCAGCTCCTTCCATGTGCATGTTTTTGGGAGTGGAAAGGCTTGCAGAGTGTTCAAGTAGCTTTTTCTCTCCGCTGGAAAGCTGCACGCTCAGTGCCAGTGTTCTGCAGCTTCTTTCTTCACGTTTCAGCAGCTAGCACGCTCTCCGTGTGCAGGAGAAGCGGCTGAGGCTTCCTTGCCGGAGAAGCGGCACCTTCGCCGGCAGAGAGCCTCCGGCCGGCCGCGGTGCGCTCCGGAGCGGGGGCTTGTGCCGAAAGAGGCCGGGAACAGGCGCTTACCTTCGGACAGCTCCGGATGCCCGTCTAATGCGTCTCTTGTCGCCTACACGGCAGGGAAAAGCTTTTCCACTGTGTCTAGGAAGGAGAAAGTGTGCCAGCACAGCAAATGCCTCCCGGACTTTCCCTGCAATTCAGCAAGTGCTTTGCAGCTTGAAATTGGAAGGAAAGCCTCAGATTTAGCAGCCAGAGCTTCAGGAGGAGCAGCAGCGAGCACAGCATCGCTTTTGCAGCAGCTCCTTCCATGTGCATGTTTTTGGGAGTGGAAAGGCTTGCAGAGTGTTCAAGTAGCTTTTTCTCTCCGCTGGAAAGCTGCACGCTCAGTGCCAGTGTTCTGCAGCTTCTTTCTTCACGTTTCAGCAGCTAGCACGCTCTCCGTGTGCAGGAGAAGCGGCTGAGGCTTCCTTGCCGGAGACGAGGCACCTTCGCCGGCAGAGAGCCTCCGGCCGGCCGCGGTGCGCTCCGGAGCGGGGGCTTGTGCCGAAAGAGGCCGGGAACAGGCGCTTACCTTCGGACAGCTCCGGATGCCCGTCTAATGCGTCTCTTGTCGCCTACACGGCAGGGAAAAGCTTTTCCACTCTGTCTAGGAAGGAGAAAGTGTGCCAGCACAGCAAATGCCTCCCGGACTTTCCCTGCAATTCAGCAAGTGCTTTGCAGCTTGAAATTGGAAGGAAAGCCTCAGATTTAGCAGCCAGAGCTTCAGGAGGAGCAGCAGCGAGCACAGCATCGCTTTTGCAGCAGCTCCTTCCATGTGCATGTTTTTGGGAGTGGAAAGGCTTGCAGAGTGTTCAAGTAGCTTTTTCTCTCCGCTGGAAAGCTGCACGCTCAGTGCCAGTGTTCTGCAGCTTCTTTCTTCACGTTTCAGCAGCTAGCACGCTCTCCGTGTGCAGGAGAAGCGGCTGAGGCTTCCTTGCCGGAGAAGCGGCACCTTCGCCGGCAGAGAGCCTCCGGCCGGCCGCGGTGCGCTCCGGAGCGGGGGCTTGTGCCGAAAGAGGCCGGGAACAGGCGCTTACCTTCGGACAGCTCCGGATGCCCGTCTAATGCGTCTCTTGTCGCCTACACGGCAGGGAAAAGCTTTTCCACTCTGTCTAGGAAGGAGAAAGTGTGCCAGCACAGCAAATGCCTCCCGGACTTTCCCTGCAATTCAGCAAGTGCTTTGCAGCTTGAAATTGGAAGGAAAGCCTCAGATTTAGCAGCCAGAGCTTCAGGAGGAGCAGCAGCGAGCACAGCATCGCTTTTGCAGCAGCTCCTTCCATGTGCATGTTTTTGGGAGTGGAAAGGCTTGCAGAGTGTTCAAGTAGCTTTTTCTCTCCGCTGGAAAGCTGCACGCTCAGTGCCAGTGTTCTGCAGCTTCTTTCTTCACGTTTCAGCAGCTAGCACGCTCTCCGTGTGCAGGAGAAGCGGCTGAGGCTTCCTTGCCGGAGACGAGGCACCTTCGCCGGCAGAGAGCCTCCGGCCGGCCGCGGTGCGCTCCGGAGCGGGGGCTTGTGCCGAAAGAGGCCGGGAACAGGCGCTTACCTTCGGACAGCTCCGGATGCCCGTCTAATGCGTCTCTTGTCGCCTACACGGCAGGGAAAAGCTTTTCCACTCTGTCTAGGAAGGAGAAAGTGTGCCAGCACAGCAAATGCCTCCCGGACTTTCCCTGCAATTCAGCAAGTGCTTTGCAGCTTGAAATTGGAAGGAAAGCCTCAGATTTAGCAGCCAGAGCTTCAGGAGGAGCAGCAGCGAGCACAGCATCGCTTTTGCAGCAGCTCCTTCCATGTGCATGTTTTTGGGAGTGGAAAGGCTTGCAGAGTGTTCAAGTAGCTTTTTCTCTCCGCTGGAAAGCTGCACGCTCAGTGCCAGTGTTCTGCAGCTTCTTTCTTCACGTTTCAGCAGCTAGCACGCTCTCCGTGTGCAGGAGAAGCGGCTGAGGCTTCCTTGCCGGAGACGAGGCACCTTCGCCGGCAGAGAGCCTCCGGCCGGCCGCGGTGCGCTCCGGAGCGGGGGCTTGTGCCGAAAGAGGCCGGGAACAGGCGCTTACCTTCGGACAGCTCCGGATGCCCGTCTAATGCGTCTCTTGTCGCCTACACGGCAGGGAAAAGCTTTTCCACTCTGTCTAGGAAGGAGAAAGTGTGCCAGCAGAGCAAATGCCTCCCGGACTTTCCCTGCAATTCAGCAAGTGCTTTGCAGCTTGAAATTGGAAGGAAAGCCTCAGATTTAGCAGCCAGAGCTTCAGGAGGAGCAGCAGCGAGCACAGCATCGCTTTTGCAGCAGCTCCTTCCATGTGCATGTTTTTGGGAGTGGAAAGGCTTGCAGAGTGTTCAAGTAGCTTTTTCTCTCCGCTGGAAAGCTGCACGCTCAGTGCCAGTGTTCTGCAGCTTCTTTCTTCACGTTTCAGCAGCTAGCACGCTCTCCGTGTGCAGGAGAAGCGGCTGAGGCTTCCTTGCCGGAGACGAGGCACCTTCGCCGGCAGAGAGCCTCCGGCCGGCCGCGGTGCGCTCCGGAGCGGGGGCTTGTGCCGAAAGAGGCCGGCAACAGGCGCTTACCTTCGGACAGCTCCGGATGCCCGTCTAATGCGTCTCTTGTCGCCTACACGGCAGGGAAAAGCTTTTCCACTCTGTCTAGGAAGGAGAAAGTGTGCCAGCACAGCAAATGCCTCCCGGACTTTCCCTGCAATTCAGCAAGTGCTTTGCAGCTTGAAATTGGAAGGAAAGCCTCAGATTTAGCAGCCAGAGCTTCAGGAGGAGCAGCAGCGAGCACAGCATCGCTTTTGCAGCAGCTCCTTCCATGTGCATGTTTTTGAGAGTGGAAAGGCTTGCAGAGCGTTCAAGTAGCTTTTTCTCTCCGCTGGAAAGCTGCACGCTCAGTGCCAGTGTTCTGCAGCTTCTTTCTTCACGTTTCAGCAGCTAGCACGCTCTCCGTGTGCAGGAGAAGCGGCTGAGGCTTCCTTGCCGGAGACGAGGCACCTTCGCCGGCAGAGAGCCTCCGGCCGGCCGCGGTGCGCTCCGGAGCGGGGGCTTGTGCCGAAAGAGGCCGGGAACAGGCGCTTACCTTCGGACAGCTCCGGATGCCCGTCTAATGCGTCTCTTGTCGCCTACACGGCAGGGAAAAGCTTTTCCACTCTGTCTAGGAAGGAGAAAGTGTGCCAGCAGAGCAAATGCCTCCCGGACTTTCCCTGCAATTCAGCAAGTGCTTTGCAGCTTGAAATTGGAAGGAAAGCCTCAGATTTAGCAGCCAGAGCTTCAGGAGGAGCAGCAGCGAGCACAGCATCGCTTTTGCAGCAGCTCCTTCCATGTGCATGTTTTTGGGAGTGGAAAGGCTTGCAGAGTGTTCAAGTAGCTTTTTCTCTCCGCTGGAAAGCTGCACGCTCAGTGCCAGTGTTCTGTAGCTTCTTTCTTCACGTTTCAGCAGCTAGCACGCTCTCCGTGTGCAGGAGAAGCGGCTGAGGCTTCCTTGCCGGAGACGAGGCACCTTCGCCGGCAGAGAGCCTCCGGCCGGCCGCGGTGCGCTCCGGAGCGGGGGCTTGTGCCGAAAGAGGCCGGGAACAGGCGCTTACCTTCGGACAGCTCCGGATGCCCGTCTAATGCGTCTCTTGTCGCCTACACGGCAGGGAAAAGCTTTTCCACTCTGTCTAGGAAGGAGAAAGTGTGCCAGCACAGCAAATGCCTCCCGGACTTTCCCTGCAATTCAGCAAGTGCTTTGCAGCTTGAAATTGGAAGGAAAGCCTCAGATTTAGCAGCCAGAGCTTCAGGAGGAGCAGCAGCGAGCACAGCATCGCTTTTGCAGCAGCTCCTTCCATGTGCATGTTTTTGGGAGTGGAAAGGCTTGCAGAGTGTTCAAGTAGCTTTTTCTCTCCGCTGGAAAGCTGCACGCTCAGTGCCAGTGTTCTGCAGCTTCTTTCTTCACGTTTCAGCAGCTAGCACGCTCTCCGTGTGCAGGAGAAGCGGCTGAGGCTTCCTTGCCGGAGACGAGGCACCTTCGCCGGCAGAGAGCCTCCGGCCGGCCGCGGTGCGCTCCGGAGCGGGGGCTTGTGCCGAAAGAGGCCGGGAACAGGCGCTTACCTTCGGACAGCTCCGGATGCCCGTCTAATGCGTCTCTTGTCGCCTACACGGCAGGGAAAAGCTTTTCCACTCTGTCTAGGAAGGAGAAAGTGTGCCAGCAGAGCAAATGCCTCCCGGACTTTCCCTGCAATTCAGCAAGTGCTTTGCAGCTTGAAATTGGAAGGAAAGCCTCAGATTTAGCAGCCAGAGCTTCAGGAGGAGCAGCAGCGAGCACAGCATCGCTTTTGCAGCAGCTCCTTCCATGTGCATGTTTTTGGGAGTGGAAAGGCTTGCAGAGTGTTCAAGTAGCTTTTTCTCTCCGCTGGAAAGCTGCACGCTCAGTGCCAGTGTTCTGTAGCTTCTTTCTTCACGTTTCAGCAGCTAGCACGCTCTCCGTGTGCAGGAGAAGCGGCTGAGGCTTCCTTGCCGGAGACGAGGCACCTTCGCCGGCAGAGAGCCTCCGGCCGGCCGCGGTGCGCTCCGGAGCGGGGGCTTGTGCCGAAAGAGGCCGGGAACAGGCGCTTACCTTCGGACAGCTCCGGATGCCCGTCTAATGCGTCTCTTGTCGCCTACACGGCAGGGAAAAGCTTTTCCACTCTGTCTAGGAAGGAGAAAGTGTGCCAGCAGAGCAAATGCCTCCCGGACTTTCCCTGCAATTCAGCAAGTGCTTTGCAGCTTGAAATTGGAAGGAAAGCCTCAGATTTAGCAGCCAGAGCTTCAGGAGGAGCAGCAGCGAGCACAGCATCGCTTTTGCAGCAGCTCCTTCCATGTGCATGTTTTTGGGAGTGGAAAGGCTTGCAGAGTGTTCAAGTAGCTTTTTCTCTCCGCTGGAAAGCTGCACGCTCAGTGCCAGTGTTCTGCAGCTTCTTTCTTCACGTTTCAGCAGCTAGCACGCTCTCCGTGTGCAGGAGAAGCGGCTGAGGCTTCCTTGCCGGAGACGAGGCACCTTCGCCGGCAGAGAGCCTCCGGCCGGCCGCGGTGCGCTCCGGAGCGGGGGCTTGTGCCGAAAGAGGCCGGGAACAGGCGCTTACCTTCGGACAGCTCCGGATGCCCGTCTAATGCGTCTCTTGTCGCCTACACGGCAGGGAAAAGCTTTTCCACTCTGTCTAGGAAGGAGAAAGTGTGCCAGCAGAGCAAATGCCTCCCGGACTTTCCCTGCAATTCAGCAAGTGCTTTGCAGCTTGAAATTGGAAGGAAAGCCTCAGATTTAGCAGCCAGAGCTTCAGGAGGAGCAGCAGCGAGCACAGCATCGCTTTTGCAGCAGCTCCTTCCATGTGCATGTTTTTGGGAGTGGAAAGGCTTGCAGAGTGTTCAAGTAGCTTTTTCTCTCCGCTGGAAAGCTGCACGCTCAGTGCCAGTGTTCTGCAGCTTCTTTCTTCACGTTTCAGCAGCTAGCACGCTCTCCGTGTGCAGGAGAAGCGGCTGAGGCTTCCTTGCCGGAGACGAGGCACCTTCGCCGGCAGAGAGCCTCCGGCCGGCCGCGGTGCGCTCCGGAGCGGGGGCTTGTGCCGAAAGAGGCCGGGAACAGGCGCTTACCTTCGGACAGCTCCGGATGCCCGTCTAATGCGTCTCTTGTCGCCTACACGGCAGGGAAAAGCTTTTCCACTCTGTCTAGGAAGGAGAAAGTGTGCCAGCACAGCAAATGCCTCCCGGACTTTCCCTGCAATTCAGCAAGTGCTTTGCAGCTTGAAATTGGAAGGAAAGCCTCAGATTTAGCAGCCAGAGCTTCAGGAGGAGCAGCAGCGAGCACAGCATCGCTTTTGCAGCAGCTCCTTCCATGTGCATGTTTTTGGGAGTGGAAAGGCTTGCAGAGTGTTCAAGTAGCTTTTTCTCTCCGCTGGAAAGCTGCACGCTCAGTGCCAGTGTTCTGCAGCTTCTTTCTTCACGTTTCAGCAGCTAGCACGCTCTCCGTGTGCAGGAGAAGCGGCTGAGGCTTCCTTGCCGGAGACGAGGCACCTTCGCCGGCAGAGAGCCTCCGGCCGGCCGCGGTGCGCTCCGGAGCGGGGGCTTGTGCCGAAAGAGGCCGGGAACAGGCGCTTAC
>NW_028167186.1:0-66000 GCF_963513975.1 Fringilla coelebs | reverse complement strand
TCCAAGACGCAAGGTGGCACCAGTGCCAACTTGGTCTGGTTAAAGAGTGCCAAGTGGGTCCTGAAAACTGACACCCAGAACAGTGGCTTGTGAGTTTTGTTTCCCAGGGAAAAAGCCTGTACAATGGTTCAGGGCCCTGAGGCCTTAAATTGCCGGGCGACTCCTTGAGATCCGCCTCTCAAAGGATGCCTCCCAGGCGCAACATGACACCAGTGCCAACGTGGTCTGGTTTAAGAGTGCCAAGTGGGTCTTGCAAACTGACACCCAGAACAGTGGCTTGTGAGTTTTGTTTCCCAGGGAAAAAGCCTGTACAATGGTTCAGGGTCCTGCGGCCTTAAATTGCCGGGTGCCTCCTGGAATTGCGCCTCTCGCAGGATGCCTCCAAGACGCAAAATGGCACCAGTGCCAACTTGGTCTGGTTTGAGAGTGCCAGGTGGCTCCTGCAAACTGACACCCAGAACAGTGGCTTGTGAATTTTGTTTCCCAGGGAAAAAGCCTGTACAATGGTTTATGTTAATGCCGCCATTAATAGCCAGTTGCCACCTGGAGATCCGCCTCTCGCAGGATGCCTCCCAGACGCAAGGTGGCACCTGTTCCAACTTGGTCTTGTTTGAGAGTGTCAAGTGGGTCCTGCAAACTGACACCCAGAACAGTGGCTTGTGAGTTTTGTTTCCCAGGGAAAAAGCCTGTAAAATGGTTTAGGTTAATGCCGCCTTTAATAGCCGGGTGCCACCTGGAGATCTGCCTCACGCAGGATGCCTCCCAGACGCAAGGTGGCACCAGTGCCAACTTGGTCTGCTTTGAGAGTGTCAAGTGGGTCCTGAAAACTGACACCCAGAACAGTGGCTTGTGAGTTTTGTTTCCCAGGGAAAAAGCCTGTACAATGGTTCAGGGTCCTGCGGCCTTAAATTGCCGGGTGCCTCCTGGAATTCCACCTCTTGCAGGATGCCTCCGAGACGCAAGGTGGCACCAGTGCCAACTTTGTCTGGTTTGAGAGTGCCAAGTGGGTCCTGAAAACGGACACCCAGAACAGTGGCTTGTGAGTTTTGTTTCCCAGGGAAAAAGCCTGTACAATGGTTCAGGGTCCTGCGGCCTTAAATTGCCGGGTGCCTCCTGGAATTCCGCATCTCGCCAGGTGTTTCCCAGACGCTAAGCAACACCAGTGCCAACTTGGTCTGGTTTAAGAGTGCCAAGTGGGTCCTGGAAACTGACACTCAGAACAGTGGCTTGTGAGTTTTGTTTCCCAGGGAAAAAGCCTGTAGAATGGTTTTCGGTCCTGCGGCCTTAAATTGCCGGGTGACTCCTGGAATTCTGCCTCTCGCAGGATGCCTCCCAGACGCAAGGTGGCACCAGTGCCAACTTGGTCTGGTTTGAGAGTGCCAAGTGGGTCCTGAAAACTGACACCCAGAACAGTGGCTTGTGAGTTTTGTTTCCCAGGGAAAAAGCCTGTACAATGGTTCAGGGTCCTGCGGCCTTAAATTGCCCGGTGTCTCCTGGAATTCGGCCTCTCGCAGGATGCCTCCCAGATACATGGTGGCACCAGTTCCAACTTGGTCTGGTTTAAGAGTGCCAAGTGGGTCCTGAAAACTGACACCCAGAACAGTGGCTTGTGAGTTTTGTTTCCCAGGGAAAAAGCCTGTAAAATGGTTCAGGGTCCTGAGGCCTTAAATTGCCGGGTGCCTCCTGGAATTCCGCATCTCGCCAGGTGTTTCCCAAACGCTAAGCAACACCAGTGCCAACTTGGTCTGGTTTAAGAGTGCCAAGTGGGTCCTGGAAACTGACACCCAGAACAGTGGCTTGTGAGTTTTGTTTCCCAGGGAAAAAGCCTGTACAATGGTTCAGGGGCCTGAGGCCTTAAATTGCCGGGTGCCTCCTGGAATTCGGCCTCTTGCAAGATGCCTCCCAGACGCAAGGTGGCACCAGTGCCAACTTGGTCTTGTTTGAGAGTGCCAATCGGGTCCTGCAAACTGACACCCAGAACAGTGGCTTCTGAGTTTTGTTTTCCAGGGAAAAAGCCTGTAGAATGATTTTCGGTCCTGCGGCTTTAAATTGCCGGGTGACTCCTGGAATTCCGCCTCTCGCAGGATGCCTCCAAGACGCAAGGTGGCACCAGTGCCAACTTGGTCTGGTTTGAGAGTGCCAAGTGTGTCCTGAAAACTGACACCCAGAACAGTGGCTTGTGAGTTTTGTTTCCCAGGGAAAAAGCCTGTACAATGGTTCAGGGTCCTGCGGCCTGAAATTTCCGGGTGCCTCCTGGAATTGCGCCTCTCGCAGGATGCCTCCCAGACGCAAGGTGGCACCAGTGCCAACTTGGTCTGGTTTGAGAGTGCCAGGTGGCTCCTGCAAACTGACACCCAGAACAGTGGCTTGTGAGTTTTGTTTCCCAGGGAAAAAGCCTGTAGAATGGTTCAGGGGCCTGAGGCCTTAAATTGCCGGGTGCCTCCTGGAATTCGGCCTCTCGCAGGATGCCTCCCAGACACAAGGTGGCACCAGTGCCAACTTGGTCTGGTTTAAGAGTGCCAAGTGGGTCCTGAAAACTGACACCCAGAACAGTGGCTTGTGAGTTTTGTTTCCCAGGGAAAAAGCCTGTACCATGGTTCAGGGTCCTGCGGCCTTAAATTGCCAGGTGCCTCCTGGAATTGCGCCTTTCGCAGGATGCCTCCCAGACACAAGGTGGCACTAGTGCCAAATTGGTCTACTTTGATAGTGCCAGGTGGCTCCTGCAAACGGACACCCAGAACAGTGGCTTGTGAGTTTTGTTTCCCAGGGAAAAAGCCTGTAAAATGGTTCAGGGTCCTGAGGCCTTAAATTGCCGTGTGACTCCTGGAATTCCGCCTCTCGCAGGATGCCTCCCAGACGCAAGGTGGCACCAGTGCAAACTTGGTCTGGTTAAAGAGTGCCAAGTGTGTCCTGAAAACTGACACCCAGAACAGTGGCTTGTGAGTTTTGTTTCCCAGGGAAAAAGCCTGTACAATGGTTCAGGGTCCTGCGGCCTTAAATTTCCGGGTGCCTCCTTTAATTGCGCCTCTCGCAGGATGCCTCCAAGACGCAAGGTGGCACCAGTGCCAATTGGTCTGGTTTGAGAGTGCCAAGTGGGTCCTGAAAACTGACACCCAGAACAGTGGCTTGTGAGTTTTGTTTCCCAGGGAAAATGTCTGTACAATGGTTCAGGGTCCTGCGGCCTTAAATATCCGGGTGCCTCCTTGAATTGCGCCTCTCGCAGGATGCCTCCCAGACGCAAGGTGGCACCAGTGCCAACTTGGTCTGGTTTGAGAGTGTCAAGTGGGTCCTGCAAACTGACACCCAGAACAGTGGCTTGTGAGTTTTGTTTCCCAGGGAAAAAGCCTGTAAAATGGTTTAGGTTAATGCCGCCTTTAATAGCCGGGTGCCACCTGGAGATCTGCCTCACGCAGGATGCCTCCCAGACGCAAGGTGGCACCAGTGCCAACTTGGTCTGCTTTGAGAGTGTCAAGTGGGTCCTGAAAACTGACACCCAGAACAGTGGCTTGTGAGTTTTGTTTCCCAGGGAAAAAGCCTGTACAATGGTTCAGGGTCCTGCGGCCTTAAATTGCCGGGTGCCTCCTGGAATTCCACCTCTTGCAGGATGCCTCCGAGACGCAAGGTGGCACCAGTGCCAACTTTGTCTGGTTTGAGAGTGCCAAGTGTGTCCTGAAAACGGACACCCAGAACAGTGGCTTGTGAGTTTTGTTTCCCAGGGAAAAAGCCTGTACAATGGTTCAGGGTCCTGCGGCCTTAAATTGCCGGGTGCCTCCTGGAATTCCGCATCTCGCCAGGTGTTTCCCAGACGCTAAGCAACACCAGTGCCAACTTGGTCTGGTTTAAGAGTGCCAAGTGGGTCCTGGAAACTGACACCCAGAACAGTGGCTTGTGAGTTTTGTTTCCCAGGGAAAAAGCCTGTAGAATGGTTTTCGGTCCTGCGGCCTTAAATTGCCGGGTGACTCCTGGAATTCCGCCTCTCGCAGGATGCCTCCCAGACGCAAGGTGGCACCAGTGCTAACTTGGTCTGGTTTGAGAGTGCCAAGTGGGTCCTGAAAACTGACACCCAGAACAGTGGCTTGTGAGTTTTGTTTCCCAGGGAAAAAGCCTGTACAATGGTTCAGGGTCCTGCGGCCTTAAATTGCCGGGTGTCTCCTGGAATTCGGCCTCTCGCAGGATGCCTCCCAGATACATGGTGGCACCAGTTCCAACTTGGTCTGGTTTAAGAGTGCCAAGTGGGTCCTGAAAACTGACACCCAGAACAGTGGCT
This sequence comes from Fringilla coelebs, assembly GCF_963513975.1. Taxonomy (NCBI): domain Eukaryota; kingdom Metazoa; phylum Chordata; class Aves; order Passeriformes; family Fringillidae; genus Fringilla; species Fringilla coelebs. Next base: position 61,733 of record NW_028167186.1, on the reverse strand, counting down.
TGTGAGTTTTGTTTCCCAGGGAAAAAGCCTGTAAAATGGTTCAGGGTCCTGAGGCCTTAAATTGCCGGGTGCCTCCTGGAATTCCGCATCTCGCCAGGTGTTTCCCAAACGCTAAGCAACACCAGTGCCAACTTGGTCTGGTTTAAGAGTGCCAAGTGGGTCCTGGAAACTGACACCCAGAACAGTGGCTTGTGAGTTTTGTTTCCCAGGGAAAAAGCCTTTACAATGGTTCAGGTTCTTGCGGCCTTAAATTGCCGGGTGCCTCCTGGAATTCGGCGTCTTGCAAGATGCCTCCCAGACGCAAGGTGGCACCAGTGCCAACTTGGTCTTGTTTGAGAGTGCCAATCGGGTCCTGCAAACTGACACCCAGAACAGTGGCTTCTGAGTTTTGTTTTCCAGGGAAAAAGCCTGTAGAATGATTTTCGGTCCTGCGGCTTTAAATTGCCGGGTGACTCCTGGAATTCCGCCTCTCGCAGGATGCCTCCCAGACGCAAGGTGGCACCACTGCCAACTTGGTCTGGTTTGAGAGTGCCAAGTGTGTCCTGAAAACTGACACCCAGAACAGTGGCTTGTGAGTTTTGTTTCCCAGGGAAAATGTCTGTACAATGGTTCAGGGTCCTGCGGCCTTAAATATCCAGGTGCCTCCTTGAATTGCGCCTCTCGCAGGATGCCTCCAAGACGCAAGGTGGCACCAGTGCCAACTTGGTCTGGTTAAAGAGTGCCAAGTGGGTCCTGAAAACTGACACCCAGAACAGTGGCTTGTGAGTTTTGTTTCCCAGGGAAAAAGCCTGTACAATGGTTCAGGGGCCTGACGCCTTAAATTGCCGGGTTCCTCCTGGAGATCCGCCTCTCAAAGGATGCCTCCCAGGCGCAACATGACACCAGTGCCAACGTGGTCTGGTTTAAGAGTGCCAAGTGGGTCTTGCAAACTGACACCCAGAACAGTGGCTTGTGAGTTTTGTTTCCCATGGAAAAAGCCTGTACAATGGTTCAGGGTCCTGCGGCCTTAAATTGCCGGGTGCCTCCTGTAATTGCTCCTCTCGCAGGATGCCTCCAAGACGCAAAATGGCACCAGTGCCAACTTGGTCTCGTTTGAGAGTGCCAGGTGGCTCCTGCAAACTGACACCCAGAACAGTGGCTTGTGAATTTTGTTTCCCAGGGAAAAAGCCTGTACAATGGTTCAGGGTCCTGCGGACTTAAATTGCCGGGTGCCTCCTGGAATTCGGCCACTTGCAGGATGCCTCCAAGACGCAAGGTGGCACCAGTTCCAACTTGGTCTTGTTTAAGAGTGCCAAGTGGGTCCTGCAAACTGACACCCAGAACAGTGGCTTGTGAGTTTTGTTTCCCAGGGAAAAAGCCTGTACAATGGTTCAGGGTCCTGCGGCCTTAAATTGCCGGGTGCCTCCTGGAATTCGGCCTCACGCAAGATGCCTCCCAGACACAAGGTGGCACCAGTGCCAACTTGGTCTGGTTTAAGAGTGCCAAGTGGGTCCTGAAAACTGACACCCAGAACAGTGGCTTGTGAGTTTTGTTTCCCAGGGAAAAAGCCTGTACCATGGTTCAGGGTCCTGCGGCCTTAAATGGCCAGGTGCCTCCTGGAATTGCGCCTCTCGCAGGATGCCTCCCAGACACAAGGTGGCACTAGTGCCAAATTGGTCTACTTTGAGAGTGCCAGGTGGCTCCTGCAAACGGACACCCAGAACAGTGGCTTGTGAGTTTTGTTTCCCAGGGAAAAAGCCTGTACAATGGTTCAGGGGCCTGAGGCCTTAAATTGCCGTGTGACTCCTGGAATTCCGCCTCTCGCAGGATGCCTCCCAGACGCAAGGTGGCACCAGTTCCAACTTGGTCTGGTTTAAGAGTGCCAAGTGGGTCCTGAAAACTGACACCCAGAACAGTGGCTTGTGAGTTTTGTTTCCCAGGGAAAAAGCCTGTACAATGGTTCAGGGTCCTCCGGCCTTAAATTTCCGGGTGCCTCCTTTAATTGCGCCTCTCGCAGGATGCCTCCAAGACGCAAGGTGGCACCAGTGCCAATTGGTCTGGTTTGAGAGTGCCAGGTGGCTCCTGCAAACTGACACCCAGAACAGTGGCTTGTGAGTTTTGTTTCCCAGGGAAAATGTCTGTACAATGGTTCAGGGTCCTGCGGCCTTAAATATCCGGGTGCCTCCTTGAATTGCGCCTCTCGCAGGATGCCTCCCAGACGCAAGGTGGCACCAGTGCCAACTTGGTCTGGTTTGAGAGTGCCAGGTGGCTCCTGCAAACTGACACCCAGAACAGTGGCTTGTGAGTTTTGTTTCCCAGGGAAAAAGCCTGTACAATGGTTTATGTTAATGCCGCCTTTAATAGCCGGTTGCCACCTGGAGATCCGCCTCTCGCAGGATGCCTCCCAGACGCAAGGTGGCACCAGTGCCAACTTGGTCTGGTTTGAGAGTGCCAGGTGGCTCCTGCAAACTGACACCCAGAACAGTGGCTTGTGAGTTTTGTTTCCCAGGGAAAAAGCCTGTACAATGGTTTATGTTAATGCCGCCTTTAATAGCCGGTTGCCACCTGGAGATCCGCCTCTCGCAGGATGCCTCCCAGACGCAAGGTGGCACCTGTTCCAACTTGGTCTTGTTTGAGAGTGTCAAGTGGGTCCTGCAAACTGACACCCAGAACAGTGGCTTGTGAGTTTTGTTTCCCAGGGAAAAAGCCTGTAAAATGGTTTAGGTTAATGCCGCCTTTAATAGCCGGGTGCCACCTGGAGATCTGCCTCACGCAGGATGCCTCCCAGACGCAAGGTGGCACCAGTGCCAACTTGGTCTGCTTTGAGAGTGTCAAGTGGGTCCTGAAAACTGACACCCAGAACAGTGGCTTGTGAGTTTTGTTTCCCAGGGAAAAAGCCTGTACAATGGTTCAGGGTCCTGCGGCCTTAAATTGCCGGGTGCCTCCTGGAATTCCACCTCTTGCAGGATGCCTCCCAGACGCAAGGTGGCACCAGTGCCAACTTTGTCTGGTTTGAGAGTGCCAAGTGTGTCCTGAAAACGGACACCCAGAACAGTGGCTTGTGAGTTTTGTTTCCCAGGGAAAAAGCCTGTACAATGGTTCAGGGTCCTGCGGCCTTAAATTGCCGGGTGCCTCCTGGAATTCGGCCTCTCGCAGGATGCCTCCCAGACACAAGGTGGCACCAGTTCCAACTTGGTCTGGTTTAAGAGTGCCAAGTGGGTCCTGAAAACTGACACCCAGAACAGTGGCTTGTGAGTTTTGTTTCCCAGGGAAAAAGCCTGTAAAATGGTTCAGGGTCCTGAGGCCTTAAATTGCCGGGTGCCTCCTGGAATTCCGCATCTCGCCAGGTGTTTCCCAAACGCTAAGCAACACCAGTGCCAACTTGGTCTGGTTTAAGAGTGCCAAGTGGGTCCTTAAAACTGACACCCAGAACAGTGGCTTGTGAGTTTTGTTTCCCAGGGAAAAAGCCTGTACAATGGTTCAGGTTCTTGCGGCCTTAAATTGCCGCGTGACTCCTGAAATTCCGCCTCTCGCAGGATGCCTCCCAGACGCAAGGTGGCACCAGTGCCAACTTGGTCTGGTTTGAGAGTGCCAAGTGTGTCCTGAAAACTGACACCCAGAACAGTGGCTTGTGAGTTTTGTTTCCCAGGGAAAAAGCCTGTACAATGGTTCAGGGTCCTGCGGCCTGAAATTTCCGGGTGCCTCCTTTAATTGCGCCTCTCGCAGGATGCCTCCAAGACGCAAGGTGGCACCAGTGCCAACTTGGTCTGGTTTGAGAGTGCCAGGTGGCTCCTGCAAACTGACACCCAGAACACTGGCTTGTGAGTTTTGTTTCCCAGGGAAAATGTCTGTACAATGGTTCAGGGTCCTGCGGCCTTAAATATCCGGGTGCCTCCTTGAATTGCGCCTCTCGCAGGATGCCTCCAAGACGCAAGGTGGCACCAGTGCCAACTTGGTCTGGTTAAAGAGTGCCAAGTGGGTCCTGAAAACTGACACCCAGAACAGTGGCTTGTGAGTTTTGTTTCCCAGGGAAAAAGCCTGTAGAATGGTTCAGGGTCCTGCGGCCTTAAATTGCCGGGTGCCTCCTGGAATTGCGCATCTCGAAGGATGCCTCCCAGACGCAAGTTGGCACCAGTGCCAACTCGGTCTGCTTTGAGAGTGTCAAGTGGGTCCTGAAAACTGACACCCAGAACAGTAGCTTGTGAGTTTTGTTTCCCAGGGAAAAAGCCTGTACAATGGTTCAGGGTCCTGCGGCCTTAAATTGCCAGGTGCCACCTGGAATTGCGCCTCTCGCAGGATGCCTCCCAGGCGCAAGGTGGCACCAGTGCCAACTTGGTCTGGTTTGAGAGTGTCAAGTGGGTCCTGAAAACTGACACCCAGAACAGTGGCTTGTGAGTTTTCTTTCCCAGGGAAAAAGTCTGTAAAATGGTTCAGGGTCCTGCGGCCTTAAATTGCCGGGTGCCACGTGGAGATCCGCCTCTCACAGGATGCCTCCCAGGCGCAACATGACACCAGTGCCAACTTGGTCTGGTTTGAGAGTGCCAGGTGGCTCCTGCAAACTGACACCCAGAACAGTGGCTTGTGAGTTTTGTTTCCCAGGGAAAAAGCCTGTACAATGGTTTATGTTTATGCCGCCTTTAATTGCCGGGTGCCTCCTGGAATTCGGCGTCTTGCAAGATGCCTCCCAGACGCAAGGTGGCACCAGTGCCAACTTGGTCTTGTTTGAGAGTGCCAATCGGGTCCTGCAAACTGACACCCAGAACAGTGGCTTCTGAATTTTGTTTTCCAGGGAAAAAGCCTGTAGAATGGTTTTCGGTCCTGCGGCTTTAAATTGCCGGGTGACTCCTGGAATTCCGCCTCTCGCAGGATGCCTCCCAGACGCAAGGTGGCACCAGTGCCAACTTGGTCTGGTTTGAGAGTGCCAAGTGTGTCCTGAAAACTGACACCCAGAACAGTGGCTTGTGAGTTTTGTTTCCCAGGGAAAAAGCCTGTACAATGGTTCAGGGGCCTGAGGCCTTAAATTGCCAGGTGCCTCCTGGAATTCAGACTCTCGCAGGGTGCCTCCCATACGCAAAATGACACCATTTCCAACATGGTCTGGTTTGCGAGTGTCAAGTGGGACCTGCAAACTGACACCCAGAACAGTGGCTTGTGAGTTTTGTTTCCCAGGGAAAAAGCCTGTACAATGGTTCAGGGTCCTGCGGCCTTAAATTGCCGGGTGCCTCCTGGAATTGCGCCTCTCGCAGGATGCCTCCCAGACGCAAAATGGCACCAGTGCCAACTTGGTCTGGTTTGAGAGTGCCAGGTGGCTCCTGCAAACTGACACCCAGAACAGTGGCTTGTGAGTTTTGTTTCCCAGGGAAAAAGCCTGTAGAATGGTTCAGGGGCCTGAGGCCTTAAATTGCCGGGTGCCTCCTGGAATTCGGCCTCTCGCAGGTTGCCTCCCAGACACAAGGTGGCACCAGTTCCAACTTGGTCTGGTTTAAGAGTGCCAAGTGGGTCCTGAAAACTGACACCCAGAACAGTGGCTTGTGAGTTTTGTTTCCCAGGGAAAAAGCCTGTACAATGGTTCAGGGTCCTGCGGCCTGAAATTTCCGGGTGCCTCCTTTAATTGCGCCTCTCGCAGGATGCCTCCAAGACGCAAGGTGGCACCAGTGCCAATTGGTCTGGTTTGAGAGTGCCAGGTGGCTCCTGCAAACTGACACCCAGAACAGTGGCTTGTGAGTTTTGTTTCCCAGGGAAAATGTCTGTACAATGGTTCAGGGTCCTGCGGCCTTAAATATCCGGGTGCCTCCTTGAATTGCGCCTCTCGCAGGATGCCTCCCAGACGCAAGGTGGCACCAGTGCCAACTTGGTCTGGTTTGAGAGTGCCAGGTGGCTCCTGCAAACTGACACCCAGAACAGTGGCTTGTGAGTTTTGTTTCCCAGGGAAAAAGCCTGTACAATGGTTTATGTTAATGCCGCCTTTAATAGCCGGTTGCCACCTGGAGATCCGCCTCTCGCAGGATGCCTCCCAGACGCAAGGTGGCACCTGTTCCAACTTGGTCTTGTTTGAGAGTGTCAAGTGGGTCCTGCAAACTGACACCCAGAACAGTGGCTTGTGAGTTTTGTTGCCCAGGGAAAAAGCCTGTACAATGGTTCAGGGTCCTGCGGCCTTAAATTGCCAGGTGCCTCCTTTAATTGCGCCTCTCGCAGGATGCCTCCCAGACACAAGGTGGCACCAGTGCCATCTTGGTCTGGTTTGAGAGTGCCAGGTGGCTCCTGCAAACTGACACCCAGAACAGTGGCTTGTGAGTTTTGTTTCCCGGGGAAAAAGCCTGTACAATGGTTTAGGTTAATGCCGCCTTTAATAGCCGGGTGCCACCTGGAGATCTGCCTCACGCAGGATGCCTCCCAGACGCAAGGTGGCACCAGTGCCAACTTGGTCTGCTTTGAGAGTGTCAAGTGGGTCCTGAAAACTGACACCCAGAACAGTGGCTTGTGAGTTTTGTTTCCCAGGGAAAAAGTCTGTACAATGGTTCAGGGTCCTGCGGCCTTAAATTGCAGGGTGCCTCCTGGAATTCCACCTCTTGCAGGATGCCTCCGAGACGCAAGGTGGCACCAGTGCCAACTTTGTCTGGTTTGAGAGTGCCAAGTGTGTCCTGAAAACGGACACCCAGAACAGTGGCTTGTGAGTTTTGTTTCCCAGGGAAAAAGCCTGTAAAATGGTTCAGGGTCCTGCGGCCTTAAATTGCCGGGTGCCTCCTGGAATTCCGCATCTCGCCAGGTGTTTCCCAGACGCTAAGCAACACCAGTGCCAACTTGGTCTGGTTTAAGAGTGCCAAGTGGGTCCTGGAAACTGACACCCAGAACAGTGGCTTGTGAGTTTTGTTTCCCAGGGAAAAAGCCTGTAGAATGGTTTTCGGTCCTGCGGCCTTAAATTGCCGGGTGACTCCTGGAATTCCGCCTCTCGCAGGATGCCTCCCAGACGCAAGGTGGCACCAGTGCCAACTTGGTCTGGTTTGAGAGTGCCAAGTGGGTCCTGAAAACTGACACCCAGAACAGTGGCTTGTGAGTTTTGTTTCCCAGGGAAAAAGCCTGTACAATGTTTCTGGGTCCTGCGGCCTTAAATTGCCGGGTGACTCCTGGAATTCGGCGTCTTGCAGGATGCCTCCCAGACGCAAGGTGGCACCAGTGCCAACTTGGTCTGGTTTGAGAGTGCCAAGTGTGTCCTGCAAACTGACACCCAGAACAGTGGCTTGTGAGTTTTGTTTCCCCGGGAAAAAGCCTGTACCATGGTTCAGGGTCCTGCGGCCTTAAATTGCCGGGTGCCTCCTGGAATTCCGCATCTCGCCAGGTGTTTCCCAGACGCTAAGCAACACCAGTGCCAACTTGGTTTGGTTTAAGAGTGCCAAGTGGGTCCTGGAAACTGACACCCAGAACAGTGGCTTGTGAGTTTTGTTTCCCAGGGAAAAAGCCTGTACAATGGTTCAGGGGCCTGCGGCCTTAAATTGCCGGGTGCCTCCTGGAATTCGGCCACTCGCAGGATGCCTCCCAGACGCAAGGTGGCACCAGTTCCAACTTGGTCTGGTTTAAGAGTGCCAAGTGGGTCCTGGAAACTGACACCCAGAACAGTGGCTTGTGAGTTTTGTTTCCCAGGGAAAAAGCCTGTACAATGGTTCAGGGGCCTGAGGCCTTAAATTGCCGGGTGCCTCCTGGAATTCCGCCTCTTGCAGGATGCCTCCCAGACGCTATGTGGCACGAGTTCCAACTTGGTCTGGTTTAAGAGTGCCAAGTGGGTCCTGAAAACTGACACCCAGAACAGTGGCTTGTGAGTTTTGTTTCCCAGGGAAAAAGCCTGTACAATGGTTCAGGGTCCTGCGGCCTTAAATTGCCGGGTGCCTCCTGGAATTGCGCCTCTCGCAGGATGCCTCCCAGACGCAAGTTGGCACCAGTGCCAACTCGGTCTGCTTTGAGAGTGTCAAGTGGGTCCTGAAAACTGACACCCAGAACAGTGGCTTGTGAGTTTTGTTTCCCAGGGAAAAAGCCTGTACAATGGTTCAGGGTCCTGCGGCCTTAAATTGCCGGGTGCCTCCTGGAATTGCGCCTCTCGCAGGATGCCTCCAAGACGCAAGGTGGCACCAGTGCCAACTTGGTCTGGTTTGAGAGTGCCAGGTGGCTCCTGCAAACTGACACCCAGAACAGTGCCTTGTGAGTTTTGTTTCCCAGGGAAAATGTCTGTACAATGGTTCAGGGTCCTGCGGCCTTAAATATCCGGGTGCCTCCTTGAATTGCGCCTCTCGCAGGATGCCTCCCAGACGCAAGGTGGCACCAGTGCCAACTTGGTCTGGTTTGAGAGTGCCAGGTGGCTCCTGCAAAGTGAAACCCAGAACAGTGGCTTGTGAGTTTTGTTTCCCAGGGAAAAAGCCTGTACAATGGTTTATGTTAATGCCGCCTTTAATAGCCGGGTGCCACGTGGAGATCCGCCTCTCGCAGGATGCCTCCCAGACGCAAGTTGGAACCAGTGCCAACTTGGTCTGGTTTGAGAGTGTCAAGTGGGTCCTGAAAACTGACACCCAGAGCAGTGGCTTGTGAATTTTGTTGCCCAGGGAAAAAGCCTGTACAATGGTTCAGGGTCCTGCGGCCCTAAATTGCCAGGTGCCTCCTTTAATTGCGCCTCTCGCAGGATGCCTCCCAGACACAAGGTGGCACCAGTGCCAACTTGGTCTGGTTTGAGAGTGCCAGGTGGCTCCTGCAAACTGACACCCAGAACAGTGGCTTGTGAGTTTTGTTTCCCAGGGAAAAAGCCTGTACAATGGTTTAGGTTAATGCCGCCTTTAATAGCCGGGTGCCACCTGGAGATCTGCCTCACGCAGGATGCCTCCCAGACGCAAGGTGGCACCAGTGCCAACTTGGTCTGCTTTGAGAGTGTCAAGTGGGTCCTGAAAACTGACACCCAGAACAGTGGCTTGTGAGTTTTGTTTCCCAGGGAAAAAGCCTGTAAAATGGTTCAGGGTCCTGCGGCCTTAAATTGCCGGGTGCCTCCTGGAATTCCGCATCTCGCCAGGTGTTTCCCAGACGCTAAGCAACACCAGTGCCAACTTGGTCTGGTTTAAGAGTGCCAAGTGTGTCCTGAAAACGGACACCCAGAACAGTGGCTTGTGAGTTTTGTTTCCCAGGGAAAAAGCCTGTAAAATGGTTCAGGGTCCTGCGGCCTTAAATTGCCGGGTGCTTCCTGGAATTCCGCATCTCGCCAGGTGTTTCCCAGACGCTAAGCAACACCAGTGCCAACTTTGTCTGGTTTGAGAGTGCCAAGTGTGTCCTGAAAACTGACACCCAGAACAGTGGCTTGTGAGTTTTGTTTCCCAAAGAAAAAGCCTGTACAATGGTTCAGGTTCCTGCGGCCTTAAATTGCCGGGTGCCTCCTGGAATTCGGCGTCTTGCAAGATGCCTCCCAGACGCAAGGTGGCACCAGTGCCAACTTGGTCTGGTTAAAGAGTGCCAAGTGGGTCCTGAAAACTGACACCCAGAACAGTGGCTTGTGAGTTTTGTTTCCCAGGGAAAAAGCCTGTAGAATGGTTCAGGGTCCTGCGGCCTTAAACTGCCGGGTGCCTCCTGGAATTGCGCATCTCGCAGGATGCCTCCCAGACGCAAGTTGGCACCAGTGCCAACTCGGTCTGCTTTGAGAGTGTCAAGTGGGTCCTGAAAACTGACACCCAGAACAGTAGCTTGTGAGTTTTGTTTCCCAGGGAAAAAGCCTGTACAATGGTTCAGGGTCCTGCGGCCTTAAATTGCCGGGTGCCACCTGGAATTGCGCCTCTCGCAGGATGCCTCCCAGGCGCAAGGTGGCACCAGTGCCAACTTTGTCTGGTTTGAGAGTGTCAAGTGGGTCCTGAAAACTGACACCCAGAACAGTGGCTTGTGAGTTTTCTTTCCCAGGGAAAAAGTCTGTAAAATGGTTCAGGGTCCTGCGGCCTTAAATTGCCGGGTGCCTCCTGGAGATCCGCCTCTCACAGGATGCCTCCCAGGCGCAACATGACACCAGTGCCAACTTGGTCTGGTTTGAGAGTGCCAGGTGGCTCCTGCAAACTGACACCCAGGACAGTGGCTTGTGAGTTTTGTTTCCCAGGGAAAAAGCCTGTACAATGGTTTATGTTTATGCTGCCTTTAATTGCCGGGTGCCTCCTGGAATTCGGCGTCTTGCAAGAGGCCTCCCAGACGCAAGGTGGCACCAGTGCCAACTTGGTCTTGTTTGAGAGTGCCAATCGGGTCCTGCAAACTGACACCCAGAACAGTGGCTTCTGAATTTTGTTTTCCAGGGAAAAAGCCTGTAGAATGATTTTCGGTCCTGCGGCTTTAAATTGCCGGGTGACTCCTGGAATTCCGCCTCTCGCAGGATGCCTCCCAGACGCAAGGTGGCACCAGTGCCAACTTTGTCTGGTTTGAGAGTGCCAAGTGTGTCCTGAAAACTGACACCCAGAACAGTGGCTTGTGAGTTTTGTTTCCCAGGGAAAAAGCCTGTACAATGGTTCAGGGGCCTGAGGCCTTAAATTGCCAGGTGCCTCCTGGAATTCAGACTCTCGCAGGGTGCCTCCCATACGCAAAATGACACCATTTCCAACATGGTCTGGTTTGCGAGTGTCAAGTGGGACCTGCAAACTGACACCCAGAACAGTGGCTTGTGAGTTTTGTTTCCCAGGGAAAAAGCCTGTACAATGCTTCAGGGTCCTGCGGCCTTAAATTGCCGGGTGCCTCCTGGAATTGCGCCTCTCGCAGGATGCCTCCCAGACGCAAAATGGCACCAGTGCCAACTTGGTCTGGTTTGAGAGTGCCAGGTGGCTCCTGCAAAGTGAAACCCAGAACAGTGGCTTGTGAGTTTTGTTTCCCAGGGAAAAAGCCTGTAGAATGGTTCAGGGTCCTGCGGCCTTAAATTGCCGGGTGCCTCCTGGAATTCGGCCTCTCGCAGGATGCCTCCCAGACACAAGGTGGCACCAGTTCCAACTTGGTCTGGTTTAAGAGTGCCAAGTGGGTCCTGAAAACTGACACCCAGAACAGTGGCTTGTGAGTTTTGTTTCCCAGGGAAAAAGCCTGTACAATGGTTCAGGGTCCTGCGGCCTGAAATTTCCGGGTGCCTCCTTTAATTGCGCCTCTCGCAGGATGCCTCCAAGACGCAAGGTGGCACCAGTGCCAATTGGTCTGGTTTGAGAGTGCCAGGTGGCTCCTGCAAACTGACACCCAGAACAGTGGCTTGTGAGTTTTGTTTCCCAGGGAAAATGTCTGTACAATGGTTCAGGGTCCTGCGGCCTTAAATATCCGGGTGCCTCCTTGAATTGCGCCTCTCGCAGGATGCCTCCCAGACGCAAGGTGGCACCAGTGCCAACTTGGTCTGGTTTGAGAGTGCCAGGTGGCTCCTGCAAACTGACACCCAGAACAGTGGCTTGTGAGTTTTGTTTCCCAGGGAAAAAGCCTGTACAATGGTTTATGTTAATGCCGCCTTTAATAGCCGGTTGCCACCTGGAGATCCGCCTCTCGCAGGATGCCTCCCAGACGCAAGGTGGCACCTGTTCCAACTTGGTCTTGTTTGAGAGTGTCAAGTGGGTCCTGCAAACTGACACCCAGAACAGTGGCTTGTGAGTTTTGTTTCCCAGGGAAAAAGCCTGTACAATGGTTCAGGGTCCTGCGGCCTTAAATTGCCAGGTGCCTCCTTTAATTGCGCCTCTCGCAGGATGCCTCCCAGACACAAGGTGGCACCAGTGCCATCTTGGTCTGGTTTGAGAGTGCCAGGTGGCTCCTGCAAACTGACACCCAGAACAGTGGCTTGTGAGTTTTGTTTCCCGGGGAAAAAGCCTGTACAATGGTTTAGGTTAATGCCGCCTTTAATAGCCGGGTGCCACCTGGAGATCTGCCTCACGCAGGATGCCTCCCAGACGCAAGGTGGCACCAGTGCCAACTTGGTCTGCTTTGAGAGTGTCAAGTGGGTCCTGAAAACTGACACCCAGAACAGTGGCTTGTGAGTTTTGTTTCCCAGGGAAAAAGTCTGTACAATGGTTCAGGGTCCTGCGGCCTTAAATTGCCGGGTGCCTCCTGGAATTCCACCTCTTGCAGGATGCCTCCGAGACGCAAGGTGGCACCAGTGCCAACTTTGTCTGGTTTGAGAGTGCCAAGTGTGTCCTGAAAACGGACACCCAGAACAGTGGCTTGTGAGTTTTGTTTCCCAGGGAAAAAGCCTGTACAATGGTTCAGGGTCCTGCGGCCTTAAATTGCCGGGTGCCTCCTGGAATTCCGCATCTCGCCAGGTGTTTCCCAGACGCTAAGCAACACCAGTGCCAACTTGGTCTGGTTTAAGAGTGCCAAGTGGGTCCTGGAAACTGACACCCAGAACAGTGGCTTGTGAGTTTTGTTTCCCAGGGAAAAAGCCTGTACAATGGTTCAGGGTCCTGCGGCCTTAAATTGCCGGGTGACTCCTGGAATTCCGCCTCTCGCAGGATGCCTCCCAGACGCAAGGTGGCACCAGTGCCAACTTGGTCTGGTTTGAGAGTGCCAAGTGGGTCCTGAAAACTGACACCCAGAACAGTGGCTTGTGAGTTTTGTTTCCCAGGGAAAAAGCCTGTACAATGGTTCTGGGTCCTGCGGCCTTAAATTGCCGGGTGACTCCTGGAATTCGGCGTCTTGCAGGATGCCTCCCAGACGCAAGGTGGCACCAGTGCCAACTTGGTCTGGTTTGAGAGTGCCAAGTGTGTCCTGCAAACTGACACCCAGAACAGTGGCTTGTGAGTTTTGTTTCCCCGGGAAAAAGCCTGTACAATGGTTCAGGGTCCTGCGGCCTTAAATTGCCGGGTGCCTCCTGGAATTCCGCATCTCGCCAGGTGTTTCCCAGACGCTAAGCAACACCAGTGCCAACTTGGTTTGGTTTAAGAGTGCCAAGTGGGTCCTGGAAACTGACACCCAGAACAGTGGCTTGTGAGTTTTGTTTCCCAGGGAAAAAGCCTGTACAATGGTTCAGGGGCCTGCGGCCTTAAATTGCCGGGTGCCTCCTGGAATTCGGCCACTCGCAGGATGCCTCCCAGACGCAAGGTGGCACCAGTTCCAACTTGGTCTGGTTTAAGAGTGCCAAGTGGGTCCTGAAAACTGACACCCAGAACAGTGGCTTGTGAGTTTTGTTTCCCAGGGAAAAAGCCTGTACAATGGTTCAGGGGCCTGAGGCCTTAAATTGCCGGGTGCCTCCTGGAATTCCGCCTCTCGCAGGATGCCTCCAAGACGCAAGGTGGCACCAGTGCCAACTTGGTCTGGTTTGAGAGTGCCAGGTGGCTCCTGCAAAGTGACACCCAGAACAGTGGCTTGTGAGTTTTGTTTCCCAGGGAAAAAGCCTGTACAATGGTTTATGTTAATGCCGCCTTTAATAGCCGGGTGCCACGTGGAGATCCGCCTCTCGCAGGATGCCTCCCAGACGCAAGGTGGCACCAGTGCCAACTTGGTCTGGTTTGAGAGTGTCAAGTGGGTCCTGAAAACTGACACCCAGAGCAGTGGCTTGTGAATTTTGTTGCCCAGGGAAAAAGCCTGTACAATGGTTCAGGGTCCTGCGGCCCTAAATTGTCAGGTGCCTCCTTTAATTGCGCCTCTCGCAGGATGCCTCCCAGACACAAGGTGGCACCAGTGCCAACTTGGTCTGGTTTGAGAGTGCCAGGTGGCTCCTGCAAACTGACACCCAGAACAGTGGCTTGTGAGTTTTGTTTCCCAGGGAAAAAGCCTGTAAAATGGTTTAGGTTAATGCCGCCTTTAATAGCCGGGTGCCACCTGGAGATCTGCCTCACGCAGGATGCCTCCCAGACGCAAGGTGGCACCAGTGCCAACTTGGTCTGCTTTGAGAGTGTCAAGTGGGTCCTGAAAACTGACACCCAGAACAGTGGCTTGTGAGTTTTGTTTCCCAGGGAAAAAGCCTGTAAAATGGTTCAGGGTCCTGCGGCCTTAAATTGCCGGGTGCCTCCTGGAATTCCGCATCTCGCCAGGTGTTTCCCAGACGCTAAGCAACACCAGTGCCAACTTGGTCTGGTTTAAGAGTGCCAAGTGTGTCCTGAAAACGGACACCCAGAACAGTGGCTTGTGAGTTTTGTTTCCCAGGGAAAAAGCCTGTAAAATGGTTCAGGGTCCTGCGGCCTTAAATTGCCGGGTGCCTCCTGGAATTCCGCATCTCGCCAGGTGTTTCCCAGACGCTAAGCAACACCAGTGCCAACTTTGTCTGGTTTGAGAGTGCCAAGTGTGTCCTGAAAACTGACACCCAGAACAGTGGCTTGTGAGTTTTGTTTCCCAAAGAAAAAGCCTGTACAATGGTTCAGGTTCCTGCGGCCTTAAATTGCCGGGTGCCTCCTGGAATTCGGCGTCTTGCAAGATGCCTCCCAGACGCAAGGTGGCACCAGTGCCAACATGGTCTTGTTTGAGAGTGCCAAGTGGGTCCTGCAAACTGACACCCAGAACAGTGGCTTCTGAATTTTGTTTTCCAGGGAAAAAGCCTGTAGAATGGTTTTCGGTCCTGCGGCCTTAAATTGCCGGGTGACTCCTGGAATTCCGCCTCTCGCAGGATGCCTCCCAGACGCAAGGTTGCACCAGTGCCAACCTGTCTGGTTTGAGAGTGCCAAGTGGGTCCTGAAAACTGACACCCAGAACAGTGGCTTGTGAGTTTTGTTTCCCAGGGAAAAAGCCTGTACAATGGTTCAGGGTCCTGCGGCCTTAAATTGCCGGGTGCCTCCTGGAATTCGGCGTCTTGCAGGATGCCTCCCAGACACAAGGTGGCACCAGTGCCAACTTGGTCTGCTTTGAGAGTGTCAAGTGGGTCCTGCAAACTGACACCCAGAACAGTGGCTTGTTAGTTTTGTTTCCCAGGGAAAAAGCCTGTACCATGGTTCAGGGTCCTGCGGCCTTAAATTGCCGGGTGCCTCCTGGAATTCCGCATCTCGCCAGGTGTTTTCCAGACGCTAAGTAACACCAGTGCCAACTTGGTCTGGTTTAAGAGTGCCAAGTGGGTCCTGGAAACTGACACCCAGAACAGTGGCTTGTGAGTTTTGTTTCCCAGGGAAAAAGCCTGTACAATGGTTCAGGGGCCTGCGGCCTTAAATTGCCGGGTGCCTCCTGGAATTCGGCCACTCGCAGGATGCCTCCCAGACGCAAGGTGGCACCAGTTCCAACTTGGTCTGGTTTAAGAGTGCCAAGTGGGTCCTGAAAACTGACACCCAGAACAGTGGCTTGTGAGTTTTGTTTCCCAGGGAAAAAGCCTGTACAATGGTTCAGGGGCCTGAGGCCTTAAATTGCCGGGTGCCTCCTGGAATTCGGCCTCTTGCAGGATGCCTCCCAGACACAAGGTGGCACCTGTTCCAACTTGGTCTGGTTTAAGAGTGCCAAGTGGGTCCTGAAAACTGACACCCAGAACAGTGGCTTGTGAGTTTTGTTTCCCAGGGAAAAAGCCTGTACAATGGTTCAGGGTCCTGCGGCCTTAAATTGCCGGGTGCCTCCTGGAATTGCGCCTCTCGCAGGATGCCTCCCAGACGCAAGGTGGCACCAGTGCCAACTCGGTCTGCTTTGAGAGTGTCAAGTGGGTCCTGAAAACTGACACCCAGAACAGTGGCTTGTGAGTTTTGTTTCCCAGGGAAAAAGCCTGTACAATGGTTCAGGGGCCTGCGGCCTTAAATTGCCAGGTGCCTCCTGGAATTGCGCCTCTCGCAGGATGCCTCCCAGACGCAAGGTGGCACCAGTGCCAACTTGGTCTGCTTTGAGAGTGTCAAGTGGGTCCTGAAAACTGACACCCAGAACAGTGGCTTGTGAGTTTTCTTTCCCAGGGAAAAAGACTGTACAATGGTTCAGGGTCCTGCGGCCTTAAATTGACGGGTGCCTCCTGGAGATCCGCCTCTCACAGGATGCCTCCCAGGCGCAACATGAAACCAGTGCCAACTTGGTCTGGTTTGAGAGTGCCAGGTGGCTCCTGCAAACTGACACCCAGAACAGTGGCTTGTGAGTTTTGTTTCCCGGGGAAAAAGCCTGTACAATGGTTCAGGGCCCTGAGGCCTTAAATTGCTGGGTGCCTCCTGGAATTCGGCCTCTCGCAGGATGCCTCCCAGACGCAAGGTAGCACCAGTTCCAACTTGGTCTGGTTTAAGAGTGCCAAGTGGGTCCTGAAAACTGACACCCAGAACAGTGGCTTGTGAGTTTTGTTTCCCAGGAAAATCCTGTACAATGGTTCAGGGGCCTGAGGCCTTAAATTGCCGGGTGCCTCCTGGAATTGCGCCTCTCGCAGGATGCCTCCCAGACCCAAGGTGGCACCAGTGCCAACTTGGTCTGGTTTGAGAGTGTCAAGTGGGTCCTGAAAACGGACACCCAGAACAGTGGCTTGTGAGTTTTGTTTCCCAGGGAAAAAGCCTGTACAATGGTTCAGGGTCCTGCGGCCTTAAATTGCCGGGTGCCTACTGGAATTCCGCATCTCGCCAGGTGTTTCCCAGACGCTAAGCAACACCAGTGCCAACTTGGTCTGGTTTAAGAGTGCCAAGTGGGTCCTGGAAACTGACACCCAGAACAGTGGCTTGTGAGTTTTGTTTCCCAGGGAAAAAGCCTGTACAATGGTTCAGGGGCCTGCGGCCTTAAATTGCCGGGTGCCTCCTGGAATTCGGCCACTCGCCGGATGCCTCCCAGACGCAAGGTGGCACCAGTTCCAACTTGGTCTGGTTTAAGAGTGCCAAGTGGGTCCTGAAAACTGACACCTAGAACAGTGGCTTGTGAGTTTTGTTTCCCAGGGAAAAAGCCTGTACAATGGTTCAGGGGCCTGAGGCCTTAAATTGCCGGGTGCCTCCTGGAATTCGGCCTCTTGCAGGATGCCTCCCAGACGCTATGTGGCACGAGTTCCAACTTGGTCTGGTTTAAGAGTGCCAAGTGGGTCCTGAAAACTGACACCCAGAACAGTGGCTTGTGAGTTTTGTTTCCCAGGGAAAAAGCCTGTACAATGGTTCAGGGTCCTGCGGCCTTAAATTGCCGGGTGCCTCCTGGAATTGCGCCTCTCGCAGGATGCCTCCCAGACGCAAGTTGGCACCAGTGCCAACTCGGTCTGCTTTGAGAGTGTCAAGTGGGTCCTGAAAACTGACACCCAGAACAGTGGCTTGTGAGTTTTGTTTCCCAGGGAAAAAGCCTGTACAATGGTTCAGGGTCCTGCGGCCTTAAATTGCCGGGTGCCTCCTTTAATTGCGCCTCTCGCAGGATGCCTCCAAGACGCAAGGTGGCACCAGTGCCAACTTGGTCTGGTTTGAGAGTGCCAGGTGGTTCCTGCAAACTGACACCCAGAACAGTGCCTTGTGAGTTTTGTTTCCCAGGGAAAATGCCTGTACAATGGTTCAGGGTCCTGCGGCCTTAAATATCCGGGTGCCTCCTTGAATTGCGCCTCTCGCAGGATGCCTCCAAGACGCAAGGTGGCACCAGTGCCAACTTGGTCTGGTTTGAGAGTGCCAGGTGGCTCCTGCAAAGTGACACCCAGAAGAGTGGCTTGTGAGTTTTGTTTCCCAGGGAAAAAGCCTGTAAAATGGTTTATGTTAATGCCACCTTTAATAGCCGGGTGCCACCTGGAGATCCGCCTCTCGCAGGATGCCTCCCAGACGCAAGGTGGCACCAGTGCCAACTTGGTCTGCTTTGAGAGTGTCAAGTGGGTCCTGAAAACTGACACCCAGAACAGTGGCTTGTGAGTTTTGTTTCCCAGGGAAAAAGTCTGTACAATGGTTCAGGGTCCTGCGGCCTTAAATTGCCGGGTGCCTCCTGGAATTCCACCTCTTGCAGGATGCCTCCGAGACGCAAGGTGGCACCAGTGCCAACTTTGTCTGGTTTGAGAGTGCCAAGTGTGTCCTGAAAACGGACACCCAGAACAGTGGCTTGTGAGTTTTGTTTCCCAGGGAAAAAGCCTGTACAATGGTTCAGGGTCCTGCGGCCTTAAATTGCCGGGTGCCTCCTGGAATTCCGCATCTCGCCAGGTGTTTCCCAGACGCTAAGCAACACCAGTGCCAACTTGGTCTGGTTTAAGAGTGCCAAGTGGGTCCTGGAAACTGACACCCAGAACAGTGGCTTGTGAGTTTTGTTTCCCAGGGAAAAAGCCTGTAGAATGGTTTTCGGTCCTGCGGCCTTAAATTGCCGGGTGACTCCTGGAATTCCGCCTCTCGCAGGATGCCTCCCAGACGCAAGGTGGCACCAGTGCCAACTTGGTCTGGTTTGAGAGTGCCAAGTGGGTCCTGAAAACTGACACCCAGAACAGTGGCTTGTGAGTTTTGTTTCCCAGGGAAAAAGCCTGTACAATGGTTCTGGGTCCTGCGGCCTTAAATTGCCGGGTGACTCCTGGAATTCGGCGTCTTGCAGGATGCCTCCCAGACGCAAGGTGGCACCAGTGCCAACTTGGTCTGGTTTGAGAGTGCCAAGTGTGTCCTGCAAACTGACACCCAGAACAGTGGCTTGTGAGTTTTGTTTCCCCGGGAAAAAGCCTGTACCATGGTTCAGGGTCCTGCGGCCTTAAATTGCCGGGTGCCTCCTGGAATTCCGCATCTCGCCAGGTGTTTCCCAGACGCTAAGCAACACCAGTGCCAACTTGGTTTGGTTTAAGAGTGCCAAGTGGGTCCTGGAAACTGACACCCAGAACAGTGGCTTGTGAGTTTTGTTTCCCAGGGAAAAAGCCTGTACAATGGTTCAGGGGCCTGCGGCCTTAAATTGCCGGGTGCCTCCTGGAATTCGGCCACTCGCAGGATGCCTCCCAGACGCAAGGTGGCACCAGTTCCAACTTGGTCTGGTTTAAGAGTGCCAAGTGGGTCCTGAAAACTGACACCCAGAACAGTGGCTTGTGAGTTTTGTTTCCCAGGGAAAAAGCCTGTACAATGGTTCAGGGGCCTGAGGCCTTAAATTGCCGGGTGCCTCCTGGAATTCCGCCTCTCGCAGGATGCCTCCCAGACGCTATGTGGCACGAGTTCCAACTTGGTCTGGTTTAAGAGTGCCAAGTGGGTCCTGAAAACTGACACCCAGAACAGTGGCTTGTGAGTTTTGTTTCCCAGGGAAAAAGCCTGTACAATGGTTCAGGGTCCTGCGGCCTTAAATTGCCGGGTGCCTCCTGGAATTGCGCCTCTCGCAGGATGCCTCCCAGACGCAAGTTGGCACCAGTGCCAACTCGGTCTGCTTTGAGAGTGTCAAGTGGGTCCTGAAAACTGACACCCAGAACAGTGGCTTGTGAGTTTTGTTTCCCAGGGAAAAAGCCTGTACAATGGTTCAGGGTCCTGCGGCCTGAAATTTCCGGGTGCCTCCTTTAATTGCGCCTCTCGCAGGATGCCTCCAAGACGCAAGGTGGCACCAGTGCCAACTTGGTCTGGTTTGAGAGTGCCAGGTGGCTCCTGCAAAGTGACACCCAGAACAGTGGCTTGTGAGTTTTGTTTCCCAGGGAAAAAGCCTGTACAATGGTTTATGTTAATGCCGCCTTTAATAGCCGGGTGCCACGTGGAGATCCGCCTCTCGCAGGATGCCTCCCAGACGCAAGGTGGCACCAGTGCCAACTTGGTCTGGTTTGAGAGTGTCAAGTGGGTCCTGAAAACTGACACCCAGAGCAGTGGCTTGTGAATTTTGTTGCCCAGGGAAAAAGCCTGTACAATGGTTCAGGGTCCTGCGGCCCTAAATTGTCAGGTGCCTCCTTTAATTGCGCCTCTCGCAGGATGCCTCCCAGACACAAGGTGGCACCAGTGCCAACTTGGTCTGGTTTGAGAGTGCCAGGTGGCTCCTGCAAACTGACACCCAGAACAGTGGCTTGTGAGTTTTGTTTCCCAGGGAAAAAGCCTGTAAAATGGTTTAGGTTAATGCCGCCTTTAATAGCCGGGTGCCACCTGGAGATCTGCCTCACGCAGGATGCCTCCCAGACGCAAGGTGGCACCAGTGCCAACTTGGTCTGCTTTGAGAGTGTCAAGTGGGTCCTGAAAACTGACACCCAGAACAGTGGCTTGTGAGTTTTGTTTCCCAGGGAAAAAGCCTGTAAAATGGTTCAGGGTCCTGCGGCCTTAAATTGCCGGGTGCCTCCTGGAATTCCGCATCTCGCCAGGTGTTTCCCAGACGCTAAGCAACACCAGTGCCAACTTGGTCTGGTTTAAGAGTGCCAAGTGTGTCCTGAAAACGGACACCCAGAACAGTGGCTTGTGAGTTTTGTTTCCCAGGGAAAAAGCCTGTAAAATGGTTCAGGGTCCTGCGGCCTTAAATTGCCGGGTGCCTCCTGGAATTCCGCATCTCGCCAGGTGTTTCCCAGACGCTAAGCAACACCAGTGCCAACTTTGTCTGGTTTGAGAGTGCCAAGTGTGTCCTGAAAACTGACACCCAGAACAGTGGCTTGTGAGTTTTGTTTCCCAAAGAAAAAGCCTGTACAATGGTTCAGGTTCCTGCGGCCTTAAATTGCCGGGTGCCTCCTGGAATTCGGCGTCTTGCAAGATGCCTCCCAGACGCAAGGTGGCACCAGTGCCAACTTGGTCTTGTTTGAGAGTGCCAAGTGGGTCCTGCAAACTGACACCCAGAACAGTGGCTTCTGAATTTTGTTTTCCAGGGAAAAAGCCTGTAGAATGGTTTTCGGTCCTGCGGCCTTAAATTGCCGGGTGACTCCTGGAATTCCGCCTCTCGCAGGATGCCTCCCAGACGCAAGGTTGCACCAGTGCCAACCTGTCTGGTTTGAGAGTGCCAAGTGGGTCCTGAAAACTGACACCCAGAACAGTGGCTTGTGAGTTTTGTTTCCCAGGGAAAAAGCCTGTACAATGGTTCAGGGTCCTGCGGCCTTAAATTGCCGGGTGCCTCCTGGAATTCGGCGTCTTGCAGGATGCCTCCCAGACACAAGGTGGCACCAGTGCCAACTTGGTCTGCTTTGAGAGTGTCAAGTGGGTCCTGCAAACTGACACCCAGAACAGTGGCTTGTTAGTTTTGTTTCCCAGGGAAAAAGCCTGTACCATGGTTCAGGGTCCTGCGGCCTTAAATTGCCGGGTGCCTCCTGGAATTCCGCATCTCGCCAGGTGTTTTCCAGACGCTAAGTAACACCAGTGCCAACTTGGTCTGGTTTAAGAGTGCCAAGTGGGTCCTGGAAACTGACACCCAGAACAGTGGCTTGTGAGTTTTGTTTCCCAGGGAAAAAGCCTGTACAATGGTTCAGGGGCCTGCGGCCTTAAATTGCCGGGTGCCTCCTGGAATTCGGCCACTCGCAGGATGCCTCCCAGACGCAAGGTGGCACCAGTTCCAACTTGGTCTGGTTTAAGAGTGCCAAGTGGGTCCTGAAAACTGACACCCAGAACAGTGGCTTGTGAGTTTTGTTTCCCAGGGAAAAAGCCTGTACAATGGTTCAGGGGCCTGAGGCCTTAAATTGCCGGGTGCCTCCTGGAATTCGGCCTCTTGCAGGATGCCTCCCAGACACAAGGTGGCACCTGTTCCAACTTGGTCTGGTTTAAGAGTGCCAAGTGGGTCCTGAAAACTGACACCCAGAACAGTGGCTTGTGAGTTTTGTTTCCCAGGGAAAAAGCCTGTACAATGGTTCAGGGTCCTGCGGCCTTAAATTGCCGGGTGCCTCCTGGAATTGCGCCTCTCGCAGGATGCCTCCCAGACGCAAGGTGGCACCAGTGCCAACTCGGTCTGCTTTGAGAGTGTCAAGTGGGTCCTGAAAACTGACACCCAGAACAGTGGCTTGTGAGTTTTGTTTCCCAGGGAAAAAGCCTGTACAATGGTTCAGGGTCCTGCGGACTTAAATTGCCAGGTGCCTCCTGGAATTGCGCCTCTCGCAGGATGCCTCCCAGACGCAAGGTGGCACCAGTGCCAACTTGGTCTGGTTTGAGAGTGTCAAGTGGGTCCTGAAAACTGACACCCAGAACAGTGGCTTGTGAGTTTTCTTTCCCAGGGAAAAAGACTGTACAATGGTTCAGGGTCCTGCGGCCTTAAATTGACGGGTGCCTCCTGGAGATCCGCCTCTCACAGGATGCCTCCCAGGCGCAACATGAAACCAGTGCCAACTTGGTCTGGTTTGAGAGTGCCAGGTGGCTCCTGCAAACTGACACCCAGAACAGTGGCTTGTGAGTTTTGTTTCCCGGGGAAAAAGCCTGTACAATGGTTCAGGGCCCTGAGGCCTTAAATTGCTGGGTGCCTCCTGGAATTCGGCCTCTCGCAGGATGCCTCCCAGACGCAAGGTAGCACCAGTTCCAACTTGGTCTGGTTTAAGAGTGCCAAGTGGGTCCTGAAAACTGACACCCAGAACAGTGGCTTGTGAGTTTTGTTTCCCAGGAAAATCCTGTACAATGGTTCAGGGGCCTGAGGCCTTAAATTGCCGGGTGCCTCCTGGAATTGCGCCTCTCGCAGGATGCCTCCCAGACCCAAGGTGGCACCAGTGCCAACTTGGTCTGGTTTGAGAGTGTCAAGTGGGTCCTGAAAACGGACACCCAGAACAGTGGCTTGTGAGTTTTGTTTCCCAGGGAAAAAGCCTGTACAATGGTTCAGGGTCCTGCGGCCTTAAATTGCCGGGTGCCTACTGGAATTCCGCATCTCGCCAGGTGTTTCCCAGACGCTAAGCAACACCAGTGCCAACTTGGTCTGGTTTAAGAGTGCCAAGTGGGTCCTGGAAACTGACACCCAGAACAGTGGCTTGTGAGTTTTGTTTCCCAGGGAAAAAGCCTGTACAATGGTTCAGGGGCCTGCGGCCTTAAATTGCCGGGTGCCTCCTGGAATTCGGCCACTCGCCGGATGCCTCCCAGACGCAAGGTGGCACCAGTTCCAACTTGGTCTGGTTTAAGAGTGCCAAGTGGGTCCTGAAAACTGACACCTAGAACAGTGGCTTGTGAGTTTTGTTTCCCAGGGAAAAAGCCTGTACAATGGTTCAGGGGCCTGAGGCCTTAAATTGCCGGGTGCCTCCTGGAATTCGGCCTCTTGCAGGATGCCTCCCAGACGCTATGTGGCACGAGTTCCAACTTGGTCTGGTTTAAGAGTGCCAAGTGGGTCCTGAAAACTGACACCCAGAACAGTGGCTTGTGAGTTTTGTTTCCCAGGGAAAAAGCCTGTACAATGGTTCAGGGTCCTGCGGCCTTAAATTGCCGGGTGCCTCCTGGAATTGCGCCTCTCGCAGGATGCCTCCCAGACGCAAGTTGGCACCAGTGCCAACTCGGTCTGCTTTGAGAGTGTCAAGTGGGTCCTGAAAACTGACACCCAGAACAGTGGCTTGTGAGTTTTGTTTCCCAGGGAAAAAGCCTGTACAATGGTTCAGGGTCCTGCGGCCTTAAATTGCCGGGTGCCTCCTTTAATTGCGCCTCTCGCAGGATGCCTCCAAGACGCAAGGTGGCACCAGTGCCAACTTGGTCTGGTTTGAGAGTGCCAGGTGGTTCCTGCAAACTGACACCCAGAACAGTGCCTTGTGAGTTTTGTTTCCCAGGGAAAATGCCTGTACAATGGTTCAGGGTCCTGCGGCCTTAAATATCCGGGTGCCTCCTTGAATTGCGCCTCTCGCAGGATGCCTCCAAGACGCAAGGTGGCACCAGTGCCAACTTGGTCTGGTTTGAGAGTGCCAGGTGGCTCCTGCAAAGTGACACCCAGAAGAGTGGCTTGTGAGTTTTGTTTCCCAGGGAAAAAGCCTGTAAAATGGTTTATGTTAATGCCACCTTTAATAGCCGGGTGCCGCCTGGAGATCCGCCTCTCGCAGGATGCCTCCCAGACGCAAGGTGGCACCAGTGCCAACTTGGTCTTGTTTGAGAGTGTCAAGTGGGTCCTGAAAACTGACACCCAGAACAGTGGCTTGTGAGTTTTGTTGCCCAGGGAAAAAGCCTGTACAATGGTTCAGGGTCCTGCGGCCCTAAATTGCCAGGTGCCTCCTTTAATTGCGCCTCTCGCAGGATGCCTCCCAGACACAAGGTGGCACCAGTGCCAACTTGGTCTGGTTTGAGAGTGCCAGGTGGCTCCTGCAAACTGACACCCAGAACAGTGGCTTGTGAGTTTTGTTTCCCAGGGAAAAAGCCTGTAAAATGGTTTAGGTTAATGCCGCCTTTAATAGCCGGGTGCCACCTGGAGATCTGCCTCACGCAGGATGCCTCCCAGACGCAAGGTGGCACCAGTGCCAACTTGGTCTGCTTTGAGAGTGTCAAGTGGGTCCTGAAAACTGACACCCAGAACAGTGGCTTGTGAGTTTTGTTTCCCAGGGAAAAAGCCTGTACAATGGTTCAGGGTCCTGCGGCCTTAAATTGCCGGGTGCCTCCTTTAATTGCGCCTCTCGCAGGATGCCTCCAAGACGCAAGGTGGCACCAGTGCCAACTTGGTCTGGTTTGAGAGTGCCAGGTGGCTCCTGCAAACTGACACCCAGAACAGTGCCTTGTGAGTTTTGTTTCCCAGGGAAAATGCCTGTACAATGGTTCAGGGTCCTGCGGCCTTAAATATCCGGGTGCCTCCTTGAATTGCGCCTCTCGCAGGATGCCTCCAAGACGCAAGGTGGCACCAGTGCCAACTTGGTCTGGTTTGAGAGTGCCAGGTGGCTCCTGCAAAGTGACACCCAGAACAGTGGCTTGTGAGTTTTGTTTCCCAGGGAAAAAGCCTGTAAAATGGTTTATGTTAATGCCACCTTTAATAGCCGGGTGCCACCTGGAGATCCGCCTCTCGCAGGATGCCTCCCAGACGCAAGGTGGCACCAGTGCCAACTTGGTCTTGTTTGAGAGTGTCAAGTGGGTCCTGAAAACTGACACCCAGAACAGTGGCTTGTGAGTTTTGTTGCCCAGGGAAAAAGCCTGTACAATGGTTCAGGGTCCTGCGGCCCTAAATTGCCAGGTGCCTCCTTTAATTGCGCCTCTCGCAGGATGCCTCCCAGACACAAGGTGGCACCAGTGCCAACTTGGTCTGGTTTGAGAGTGCCAGGTGGCTCCTGCAAACTGACACCCAGAACAGTGGCTTGTGAGTTTTGTTTCCCGGGGAAAAAGCCTGTACAATGGTTCAGGGCCCTGAGGCCTTAAATTGCTGGGTGCCTCCTGGAATTCGGCCTCTCGCAGGATGCCTCCCAGACGCAAGGTGGCACCAGTTCCAACTTGGTCTGGTTTAAGAGTGCCAAGTGGGTCCTGAAAACTGACACCCAGAACAGTGGCTTGTGAGTTTTGTTTCCCAGGGAAAAAGCCTGTACAATGGTTCAGGGGCCTGAGGCCTTAAATTGCCGGGTGCCTCCTGGAATTGCGCCTCTCGCAGGATGCCTCCCAGACGCAAGGTGGCACCAGTGCCAACTTGGTCTGGTTTGAGAGTGTCAAGTGGGTCCTGAAAACGGACACCCAGAACAGTGGCTTGTGAGTTTTGTTTCCCAGGGAAAAAGCCTGTACAATGGTTCAGGGTCCTGCGGCCTTAAATTGCCGGGTGCCTACTGGAATTCCGCATCTCGCCAGGTGTTTCCCAGACGCTAAGCAACACCAGTGCCAACTTGGTCTGGTTTAAGAGTGCCAAGTGGGTCCTGGAAACTGACACCCAGAACAGTGGCTTGTGAGTTTTGTTTCCCAGGGAAAAAGCCTGTACAATGGTTCAGGGGCCTGCAGCCTTAAATTGCCGGGTGCCTCCTGGAATTCGGCCACTCGCCGGATGCCTCCCAGACGCAAGGTGGCACCAGTTCCAACTTGGTCTGGTTTAAGAGTGCCAAGTGGGTCCTGAAAACTGACACCTAGAACAGTGGCTTGTGAGTTTTGTTTCCCAGGGAAAAAGCCTGTACAATGGTTCAGGGGCCTGAGGCCTTAAATTGCCGGGTGCCTCCTGGAATTCGGCCTCTTGCAGGATGCCTCCCAGACGCTATGTGGCACGAGTTCCAACTTGGTCTGGTTTAAGAGTGCCAAGTGGGTCCTGAAAACTGACACCCAGAACAGTGGCTTGTGAGTTTTGTTTCCCAGGGAAAAAGCCTGTACAATGGTTCAGGGTCCTGCGGCCTTAAATTGCCGGGTGCCTCCTGGAATTGCGCCTCTCGCAGGATGCCTCCCAGACGCAAGTTGGCACCAGTGCCAACTCGGTCTGCTTTGAGAGTGTCAAGTGGGTCCTGAAAACTGACACCCAGAACAGTGGCTTGTGAGTTTTGTTTCCCAGGGAAAAAGCCTGTACAATGGTTCAGGGTCCTGCGGCCTTAAATTGCCGGGTGCCTCCTGGAATTGCGCCTCTCGCAGGATGCCTCCAAGACGCAAGGTGGCACCAGTGCCAACTTGGTCTGGTTTGAGAGTGCCAGGTGGCTCCTGCAAACTGACACCCAGAACAGTGCCTTGTGAGTTTTGTTTCCCAGGGAAAATGCCTGTACAATGGTTCAGGGTCCTGCGGCCTTAAATATCCGGGTGCCTCCTTGAATTGCGTCTCTCGCAGGATGCCTCCAAGACGCAAGGTGGCACCAGTGCCAACTTGGTCTGGTTTGAGAGTGCCAGGTGGCTCCTGCAAAGTGACACCCAGAACAGTGGCTTGTGAGTTTTGTTTCCCAGGGAAAAAGCCTGTAAAATGGTTTATGTTAATGCCACCTTTAATAGCCGGGTGCCACCTGGAGATCCGCCTCTCGCAGGATGCCTCCCAGACGCAAGGTGGCACCAGTGCCAACTTGGTCTTGTTTGAGAGTGTCAAGTGGGTCCTGAAAACTGACACCCAGAACAGTGGCTTGTGAGTTTTGTTGCCCAGGGAAAAAGCCTGTACAATGGTTCAGGGTCCTGCGGCCCTAAATTGCCAGGTGCCTCCTTTAATTGCGCCTCTCGCAGGATGCCTCCCAGACACAAGGTGGCACCAGTGCCAACTTGGTCTGGTTTGAGAGTGCCAGGTGGCTCCTGCAAACTGACACCCAGAACAGTGGCTTGTGAGTTTTGTTTCCCAGGGAAAAAGCCTGTAAAATGGTTTAGGTTAATGCCGCCTTTAATAGCCGGGTGCCACCTGGAGATCTGCCTCACGCAGGATGCCTCCCAGACGCAAGGTGGCACCAGTGCCAACTTGGTCTGCTTTGAGAGTGTCAAGTGGGTCCTGAAAACTGACACCCAGAACAGTGGCTTGTGAGTTTTGTTTCCCAGGGAAAAAGCGTGTACAATGGTTCAGGGTCCTGCGGCCTTAAATTGCCGGGTGCCACCTGGAATTCCGCCTCTTGCAGGATGCCTCTGAGACGCAAGGTGGCACCAGTGCCAACTTTGTCTGGTTTGAGAGTGCCAAGTGTGTCCTGAAAACGGACACCCAGAACAGTGGCTTGTGAGTTTTGTTTCCCAGGGAAAAAGCCTGTAAAATGGTTCAGGGTCCTGCGGCCTTAAATTGCCGGGTGCCTCCTGGAATTCCGCATCTCGCCAGGTGTTTCCCAGACGCTAAGCAACACCAGTGCCAACTTTGTCTGGTTTAAGAGTGCCAAGTGGGTCCTGGAAACTGGCACCCAGAACAGTGGCTTGTGAGTTTTGTTTCCCAAAGAAAAAGCCTGTACAATGGTTCAGGTTCCTGCGGCCTTAAATTGCCGGGTGCCTCCTGGAATTCGGCGTCTTGCAAGATGCCTCCCAGACGCAAGGTGGCACCAGTGCCAACTTGGTCTTGTTTGAGAGTGCCAAGTGGGTCCTGCAAACTGACACCCAGAACAGTGGCTTCTGAATTTTGTTTTCCAGGGAAAAAGCCTGTAGAATGGTTTTCGGTCCTGCGGCCTTAAATTGCCGGGTGACTCCTGGAATTCCGCCTCTCGCAGGATGCCTCCCAGACGCAAGGTGGCACCAGTGCCAACTTGGTCTGGTTTGAGAGTGCCAAGTGGGTCCTGAAAACTGACACCCAGAACAGTGGCTTGTGAGTTTTGTTTCCCAGGGAAAAAGCCTGTACAATGGTTCAGGGTGCTGCGGCCTTAAATTGCCGGGTGCCTCCTGGAATTCGGCGTCTTGCAGGATGCCTCCCAGACACAAGGTGGCACCAGTGCCAACTTGGTCTGCTTTGAGAGTGTCAAGTGGGTCCTGCAAACTGACACCCAGAACAGTGGCTTCTGAATTTTGTTTCCCAGGGAAAAAGCCTGTACCATGGTTCAGGGTCCTGCGGCCTTAAATTGCCGGGTGCCTCCTGGAATTCCGCATCTCGCCAGGTGTTTTCCAGACGCTAAGTAACACCAGTGCCAACTTGGTCTGGTTTAAGAGTGCCAAGTGGGTCCTGGAAACTGACACCCAGAACAGTGGCTTGTGAGTTTTGTTTCCCAGGGAAAAAGCCTGTACAATGGTTCAGGGGCCTGCGGCCTTAAATTGCCGGGTGCCTCCTGGAATTCGGCCACTCGCAGGATGCCTCCCAGACACAAGGTGGCACCTGTTCCAACTTGGTCTGGTTTGAGAGTGCCAAGTGGGTCCTGAAAACTGACACCCAGAACAGTGGCTTGTGAGTTTTGTTTCCCAGGGAAAAAGCCTGTACAATGGTTCAGGGTCCTGCGGCCTTAAATTGCCGGGTGCCTCCTGGAATTGCGCCTCTCGCAGGATGCCTCCCAGACGCAAGGTGGCACCAGTGCCAACTCGGTCTGCTTTGAGAGTGTCAAGTGGGTCCTGAAAACTGACACCCAGAACAGTGGCTTGTGAGTTTTGTTTCCCAGGGAAAAAGCCTGTACAATGGTTCAGGGTCCTGCGGCCTTAAATTGCCAGGTGCCTCCTGGAATTGCGCCTCTCGCAGGATGCCTCCCAGACGCAAGGTGGCACCAGTGCCAACTTGGTCTGGTTTGAGAGTGTCAAGTGGGTCCTGAAAACTGACACCCAGAACAGTGGCTTGTGAGTTTTCTTTCCCAGGGAAAAAGACTGTACAATGGTTCAGGGTCCTGCGGCCTTAAATTGACGGGTGCCTCCTGGAGATCCGCCTCTCACAGGATGCCTCCCAGGCGCAACATGACACCAGTGCCAACTTGGTCTGGTTTGAGAGTGCCAGGTGGCTCCTGCAAACTGACACCCAGAACAGTGGCTTGTGAGTTTTGTTTCCCAGGGAAAAAGCCTGTACAATGGTTCAGGGCCCTGAGGCCTTAAATTGCCGGGCGACTCCTGGAATTCGGCCTCTCGCAGGATGCCTCCCAGACGCAAGGTGGCACCAGTTCCAACTTGGTCTGGTTTAAGAGTGCCAAGTGGGTCCTGAAAACTGACACCTAGAACAGTGGCTTGTGAGTTTTGTTTCCCAGGGAAAAAGCCTGTACAATGGTTCAGGGTCCTGCGGCCTTAAATTGCCGGGTGCCTCCTGGAATTCGGCCTCTTGCAGGATGCCTCCCAGACGCTATGTGGCACGAGTTCCAACTTGGTCTGGTTTAAGAGTGCCAAGTGGGTCCTGAAAACTGACACCCAGAACAGTGGCTTGTGAGTTTTGTTTCCCAGGGAAAAAGCCTGTACAATGGTTCAGGGTCCTGCGGCCTTAAATTGCCGGGTGCCTCCTGGAATTGCGCCTCTCGCAGGATGCCTCCCAGACGCAAGTTGGCACCAGTGCCAACTCGGTCTGCTTTGAGAGTGTCAAGTGGGTCCTGAAAACTGACACCCAGAACAGTGGCTTGTGAGTTTTGTTTCCCAGGGAAAAAGCCTGTACAATGGTTCAGGGTCCTGCGGCCTTAAATTGCCGGGTGCCTCCTGGAATTGCGCCTCTCGCAGGATGCCTCCAAGACGCAAGGTGGCACCAGTGCCAACTTGGTCTGGTTTGAGAGTGCCAGGTGGCTCCTGCAAACTGACACCCAGAACAGTGCCTTGTGAGTTTTGTTTCCCAGGGAAAATGCCTGTACAATGGTTCAGGGTCCTGCGGCCTTAAATATCCGGGTGCCTCCTTGAATTGCGTCTCTCGCAGGATGCCTCCAAGACGCAAGGTGGCACCAGTGCCAACTTGGTCTGGTTTGAGAGTGCCAGGTGGCTCCTGCAAAGTGACACCCAGAACAGTGGCTTGTGAGTTTTGTTTCCCAGGGAAAAAGCCTGTAAAATGGTTTATGTTAATGCCACCTTTAATAGCCGGGTGCCACCTGGAGATCCGCCTCTCGCAGGATGCCTCCCAGACGCAAGGTGGCACCAGTGCCAACTTGGTCTTGTTTGAGAGTGTCAAGTGGGTCCTGAAAACTGACACCCAGAACAGTGGCTTGTGAGTTTTGTTGCCCAGGGAAAAAGCCTGTACAATGGTTCAGGGTCCTGCGGCCCTAAATTGCCAGGTGCCTCCTTTAATTGCGCCTCTCGCAGGATGCCTCCCAGACACAAGGTGGCACCAGTGCCAACTTGGTCTGGTTTGAGAGTGCCAGGTGGCTCCTGCAAACTGACACCCAGAACAGTGGCTTGTGAGTTTTGTTTCCCAGGGAAAAAGCCTGTAAAATGGTTTAGGTTAATGCCGCCTTTAATAGCCGGGTGCCACCTGGAGATCTGCCTCACGCAGGATGCCTCCCAGACGCAAGGTGGCACCAGTGCCAACTTGGTCTGCTTTGAGAGTGTCAAGTGGGTCCTGAAAACTGACACCCAGAACAGTGGCTTGTGAGTTTTGTTTCCCAGGGAAAAAGCGTGTACAATGGTTCAGGGTCCTGCGGCCTTAAATTGCCGGGTGCCTCCTGGAATTTCGCCTCTTGCAGGATGCCTCTGAGACGCAAGGTGGCACCAGTGCCAACTTTGTCTGGTTTGAGAGTGCCAAGTGTGTCCTGAAAACGGACACCCAGAACAGTGGCTTGTGAGTTTTGTTTCCCAGGGAAAAAGCCTGTAAAATGGTTCAGGGTCCTGCGGCCTTAAATTGCCGGGTGCCTCCTGGAATTCCGCATCTCGCCAGGTGTTTCCCAGACGCTAAGCAACACCAGTGCCAACTTTGTCTGGTTTAAGAGTGCCAAGTGGGTCCTGGAAACTGACACCCAGAACAGTGGCTTGTGAGTTTTGTTTCCCAAAGAAAAAGCCTGTACAATGGTTCAGGTTCCTGCGGCCTTAAATTGCCGGGTGCCTCCTGGAATTCGGCGTCTTGCAAGATGCCTCCCAGACGCAAGGTGGCACCAGTGCCAACTTGGTCTTGTTTGAGAGTGCCAAGTGGGTCCTGCAAACTGACACCCAGAACAGTGGCTTCTGAATTTTGTTTTCCAGGGAAAAAGCCTGTAGAATGGTTTTCGGTCCTGCGGCCTTAAATTGCCAGGTGACTCCTGGAATTCCGCCTCTCGCAGGATGCCTCCCAGACGCAAGGTGGCACCAGTGCCAACTTGGTCTGGTTTGAGAGTGCCAAGTGGGTCCTGAAAACTGACACCCAGAACAGTGGCTTGTGAGTTTTGTTTCCCAGGGAAAAAGCCTGTACAATGGTTCAGGGTGCTGCGGCCTTAAATTGCCGGGTGCCTCCTGGAATTCGGCGTCTTACAGGATGCCTCCCAGACACAAGGTGGCACCAGTGCCAACTTGGTCTGCTTTGAGAGTGTCAAGTGGGTCCTGCAAACTGACACCCAGAACAGTGGCTTCTGAATTTTGTTTCCCAGGGAAAAAGCCTGTACCATGGTTCAGGGTCCTGCGGCCTTAAATTGCCGGGTGCCTCCTGGAATTCCGCATCTCGCCAGGTGTTTTCCAGACGCTAAGTAACACCAGTGCCAACTTGGTCTGGTTTAAGAGTGCCAAGTGGGTCCTGGAAACTGACACCCAGAACAGTGGCTTGTGAGTTTTGTTTCCCAGGGAAAAAGCCTGTACAATGGTTCAGGGGCCTGCGGCCTTAAATTGCCGGGTGCCTCCTGGAATTCGGCCACTCGCAGGATGCCTCCCAGACACAAGGTGGCACCTGTTCCAACTTGGTCTGGTTTAAGAGTGCCAAGTGGGTCCTGAAAACTGACACCCAGAACAGTGGCTTGTGAGTTTTGTTTCCCAGGGAAAAAGCCTGTACAATGGTTCAGGGTCCTGCGGCCTTAAATTGCCGGGTGCCTCCTGGAATTGCGCCTCTCGCAGGATGCCTCCCAGACGCAAGGTGGCACCAGTGGCAACTCGGTCTGCTTTGAGAGTGTCAAGTGGGTCCTGAAAACTGACACCCAGAACAGTGGCTTGTGAGTTTTGTTTCCCAGGGAAAAAGCCTGTACAATGGTTCAGGGTCCTGCGGCCTTAAATTGCCAGGTGCCTCCTGGAATTGCGCCTCTCGCAGGATGCCTCCCAGACGCAAGGTGGCACCAGTGCCAACTTGGTCTGGTTTGAGAGTGTCAAGTGGGTCCTGAAAACTGACACCCAGAACAGTGGCTTGTGAGTTTTCTTTCCCAGGGAAAAAGACTGTACAATGGTTCAGGGTCCTGCGGCCTTAAATTGACGGGTGCCTCCTGGAGATCCGCCTCTCACAGGATGCCTCCCAGGCGCAACATGACACCAGTGCCAACTTGGTCTGGTTTGAGAGTGCCAGGTGGCTCCTGCAAACTGACACCCAGAACAGTGGCTTGTGAGTTTTGTTTCCCAGGGAAAAAGCCTGTACAATGGTTCAGGGCCCTGAGGCCTTAAATTGCCGGGCGACTCCTGGAATTCGGCCTCTCGCAGGATGCCTCCCAGACGCAAGGTGGCACCAGTTCCAACTTGGTCTGGTTTAAGAGTGCCAAGTGGGTCCTGAAAACTGACACCCAGAACAGTGGCTTGTGAGTTTTGTTTCCCAGGGAAAAAGCCTGTACAATGGTTCAGCGGCCTGAGGCCTTAAATTGCCGGGTGCCTCCTGGAATTGCGCCTCTCGCAGGATGCCTCCCAGACGCAAGGTGGCACCAGTGCCAACTTGGTCTGGTTTGAGAGTGCCAAATGGGTCCTGAAAACTGACACCCAGAACAGTGGCTTGTGAGTTTTGTTTCCCAGGGAAAAAGCCTGTACCATGGTTCAGGGTCCTGCGGCCTTAAATTGCCAGGTGCCTCCTGGAATTACGCCTCTCGCAGGATGCCTCCCAGACGCAAGGTGGCACTAGTGCAAAATTGGTCTGCTTTGAGAGTGTCAAGTGGGTCCTGAAAACTGACACCCAGAACAGTGGCTTGTGAGTTTTGTTTCCCAGGGAAAAAGCCTGTACAATGGTTCAGGGTCCTGCGGCCTTAAATTGCCGGGTGCCTCCTGGAATTGCGCCTCTCGCAGGATGCCTCCCAGACGCAAGTTGGCACCAGTGCCAACTTGATCTGTTTTGAGAGTGCCAGGTGGCTCCTGCAAACTGACACTCAGAACAGTGGCTTGTGAGTTTTGTTTCCCAGGGAAAAAGCCTGTACAATGGTTCAGGGGCCTGCGGCCTTAAATTGCCGGGTGCCTCCTGGAATTCGGCCACTTGCAGGATGCCTCCCCGACGCAAGGTGGCACCAGTTCCAACTTGGTCTGGTTTAAGAGTGCCAAGTGGGTCCTGAAAACTGACACCCAGAACAGTGGCTTGTGAGTTTTGTTTCCCAGGGAAAAAGCCTGTACAATGGTTCAGGGTCCTGAGGCCTTAAATTGCCGGGTGCCTCCTGGAATTGCGCCTCTCGCAGGATGCCTCCCAGACGCAAGGTGGCACCAGTGCCAACTTGGTCTGGTTTGAGAGTGCCAAGTGGGTCCTGAAAACTGACACCCAGAACAGTGGCTTGTGAGTTTTGTTTCCCAGGGAAAAAGCCTGTACCATGGTTCAGGGTCCTGCGGCCTTAAATTGCCAGGTGCCTCCTGGAATTGCGCCTCTCGCAGGATGCCTCCCAGACGCAAGGTGGCAGTAGTGCAAAATTGGTCTGCTTTGAGAGTGTCAAGTGGGTCCTGAAAACTGACACCCAGAACAGTGGCTTGTGAGTTTTGTTTCCCAGGGAAAAAGCCTGTACAATGGTTCAGGGTCCTGCGGCCTTAAATTGCCGGGTGCCTCCTGGAATTGCGCCTCTCGCAGGATGCCTCCCAGACGCAAGTTGGCACCAGTGCCAACTTGATCTGTTTTGAGAGTGCCAGGTGTCTCCTGCAAACTGACACTCAGAACAGTGGCTTGTGAGTTTTGTTTCCCAGGGTAAAAGCCTGTACAATGGTTCAGGGGCCTGCGGCCTTAAATTGCCGGGTGCCTCCTGGAATTCGGCCACTCGCAGGATGCCTCCCCGACGCAAGGTGGCACCAGTTCCAACTTGGTCTGGTTTAAGAGTGCCAAGTGGGTCCTGAAAACTGACACCCAGAACAGTGGCTTGTGAGTTTTGTTTCCCAGGGAAAAAGCCTGTACAATGGTTCAGGGGCCTGAGGCCTTAAATTGCCAGGTGCCTCCTGGAATTCGGCCTCTCGCAGGATGCCTCCCAGACACAAGGTGGCACCTGTTCCAACTTGGTCTGGTTTAAGAGTGCCAAGTGGGTCCTGAAAACTGACACCCAGAACAGTGGCTTGTGAGTTTTGTTTCCCAGGGAAAAAGCCTGTACAATGGTTCAGGGTCCTGCGGCCTTAAATTGCCGGGTGCCTCCTGGAATTGCGCCTCTCGCAGGATGCCTCCCAGACGCAAGTTGGAACCAGTGCCAACTCGGTCTGCTTTGAGAGTGTCAAGTGGGTCCTGAAAACTGACACCCAGAACAGTGGCTTGTGAGTTTTGTTTCCCAGGGAAAAAGCCTGTACAATGGTTCAGGGTCCTGCGGCCTTAAATTGCCGGGTGCCTCCTGGAATTGCGCCTCTCGCAGGATGCCTCCCAGACGCAAGGTGGCACCAGTGCCAACTTGGTCTGGTTTGAGAGTGTCAAGTGGGTTATGAAAACTGACACCCAGAACAGTGGCTTGTGAGTTTTCTTTCCCAGGGAAAAAGACTGTACAATGGTTCAGGGTCCTGCGGCCTTAAATTGCCGGGTGCCTCCTGGAGATCCGCCTCTCACAGGATGCATCCCAGGCGCAACATGACACCAGTGCCAACTTGGTCTGGTTTGAGAGTGCCAGGTGGCTCCTGCAAACTGACACCCAGAACAGTGGCTTGTGAGTTTTGTTTACCAGGGAAAAAGCCTGTACAATGGTTTATGTTTATGCCGCCTTTAATAGCCGGGTGCCACCTGGAGATCCGCCTCTCACAGGATGCCTCCCAGACGCAAGGTGACACCAGTGCCAACTTGGTCTGCTTTGAGAGTTTCAAGAGGGTCCTGAAAACTGACACCCAGAACAGTGGCTTGTGAGTTTTGTTTCCCAGGGAAAAAGCCTGTACAATGGTTCAGGGTCCTGCGGCCTTAAATTGCCGGGTGCCTCCTGGAATTCCGCCTCTCGCAGGATGCCTCCCAGACGCAAGGTGGCACCAGTGCCAACTTGGTCTGGTTTGAGAGTGCCAGGTGGCTCCTGCAAACTGACACCCAGAACAGTGGCTTGTGAGTTTTGTTTCCCAGGGAAAAAGCCTGTACAATGGTTCAGGGGCCTGAGGCCTTAAATTGCCGGGTGCCTCCTGGAATTGCGCCTCTCGCAGGATGCCTCCCAGACGCAAGGTGGCACCAGTGCCAACTTGGTCTGGTTTGAGAGTGTCAAGTGGGTCCTGCAAACTGACACCCAGAACAGTGGCTTGTGAGTTTTGTTTCCCAGGGAAAAAGCCTGTACAATGGTTCAGGGTCCTGCGGCCTTAAATTGCCGGGTGCCTACTGGAATTCCGCATCTCGCCAGGTGTTTCCCAGACGCTAAGCAACACCAGTGCCAACTTGGTCTGGTTTAAGAGTGCCAAGTGGGTCCTGGAAACTGACACCCAGAACAGTGGCTTGTGAGTTTTGTTTCCCAGGGAAAAAGCCTGTACAATGGTTCAGGGGCCTGCGGCCTTAAATTGCCGGGTGCCTCCTGGAATTCGGCCACTCGCCGGATGCCTCCCAGACGCAAGGTGGCACCAGTTCCAACTTGGTCTGGTTTAAGAGTGCCAAGTGGGTCCTGAAAACTGACACCCAGAACAGTGGCTTGTGAGTTTTGTTTCCCAGGGAAAAAGCCTGTACAATGGTTCAGGGGCCTGAGGCCTTAAATTGCCGGGTGCCTCCTGGAATTCGGCCTCTCGCAGGATGCCTCCCAGACGCTATGTGGCACGAGTTCCAACTTGGTCTGGTTTAAGAGTGCCAAGTGGGTCCTGAAAACTGACACCCAGAACAGTGGCTTGTGAGTTTTGTTTCCCAGGGAAAAAGCCTGTACAATGGTTCAGGGTCCTGCGGCCTTAAATTGCCGGGTGCCTCCTGGAATTGCGCCTCTCGCAGGATGCCTCCCAGACGCAAGTTGGCACCAGTGCCAACTCGGTCTGCTTTGAGAGTGTCAAGTGGGTCCTGAAAACTGACACCCAGAACAGTGGCTTGTGAGTTTTGTTTCCCAGGGAAAAAGCCTGTACAATGGTTCAGGGTCCTGCGGCCTTAAATTGCCGGGTGCCTCCTTTAATTGCGCCTCTCGCAGGATGCCTCCAAGACGCAAGGTGGCACCAGTGCCAACTTGGTCTGGTTTGAGAGTGCCAGGTGGCTCCTGCAAACTGACACCCAGAACAGTGCCTTGTGAGTTTTGTTTCCCAGGGAAAATGCCTGTACAATGGTTCAGGGTCCTGCGGCCTTAAATATCCGGGTGCCTCCTTGAATTGCGCCTCTCGCAGGATGCCTCCAAGACGCAAGGTGGCACCAGTGCCAACTTGGTCTGGTTTGAGAGTGCCAGGTGGCTCCTGCAAAGTGACACCCAGAACAGTGGCTTGTGTGTTTTGTTTCCCAGGGAAAAAGCCTGTAAAATGGTTTATGTTAATGCCACCTTTAATAGCCGGGTGCCACCTGGAGATCCGCCTCTCGCAGGATGCCTCCCAGACGCAAGGTGGCACCAGTGCCAACTTGGTCTTGTTTGAGAGTGTCAAGTGGGTCCTGAAAACTGACACCCAGAACAGTGGCTTGTGAGTTTTGTTGCCCAGGGAAAAAGCCTGTACAATGGTTCAGGGTCCTGCGGCCCTAAATTGCCAGGTGCCTCCTTTTATTGCGCCTCTCGCAGGATGCCTCCCAGAAACAAGGTGGCACCAGTGCCAACTTGGTCTGGTTTGAGAGTGCCAGGTGGCTCCTGCAAACTGACACCCAGAACAGTGGCTTGTGAGTTTTGTTTCCCAGGGAAAAAGCCTGTAAAATGGTTCAGGGTCCTGCGGCCTTAAATTGCCGGGTGCCTCCTGGAATTCCGCATCTCGCCAGGTGTTTCCCAGACGCTAAGCAACACCAGTGCCAACTTGGTCTGGTTTAAGAGTGCCAAGTGGGTCCTGGAAACTGACACCCAGAACAGTGGCTTGTGAGTTTTGTTTCCCAAAGAAAAAGCCTGTACAATGGTTCAGGTTCCTGCGGCCTTAAATTGCCGGGTGCCTCCTGGAATTCGGCGTCTTGCAAGATGCCTCCCAGACGCAAGGTGGCACCAGTGCCAACTTGGTCTTGTTTGAGAGTGCCAAGTGGGTCCTGCAAACTGACACCCAGAACAGTGGCTTCTGAATTTTGTTTTCCAGGGAAAAAGCCTGTAAAATGGTTTTCGGTCCTGCGGCCTTAAATTGCCGGGTGACTCCTGGAATTCCGCCTCTCGCAGGATGCCTCCCAGACGCAAGGTGGCACCAGTGCCAACTTGGTCTGGTTTGAGAGTGCCAAGTGGGTCCTGAAAACTGACACCCAGAACAGTGGCTTGTGAGTTTTGTTTCCCAGGGAAAAAGCCTGTACAATGGTTCAGGGTGCTGCGGCCTTAAATTGCCGGGTGCCTCCTGGAATTCGGCGTCTTGCAGGATGCCTCCCAGACACAAGGTGGCACCAGTGCCAACTTGGTCTGCTTTGAGAGTGTCAAGTGGGTCCTGCAAACTGACACCCAGAACAGTGGCTTCTGAATTTTGTTTCCCAGGGAAAAAGCCTGTACCATGGTTCAGGGTCCTGCGGCCTTAAATTGCCGGGTGCCTCCTGGAATTCCGCATCTCGCCAGGTGTTTTCCAGACGCTAAGTAACACCAGTGCCAACTTGGTCTGGTTTAAGAGTGCCATGTGGGTCCTGGAAACTGACACCCAGAACAGTGGCTTGTGAGTTTTGTTTCCCAGGGAAAAAGCCTGTACAATGGTTCAGGGGCCTGCGGCCTTAAATTGCCGGGTGCCTCCTGGAATTCGGCCACTCGCAGGATGCCTCCCAGACACAAGGTGGCACCTGTTCCAACTTGGTCTGGTTTAAGAGTGCCAAGTGGGTCCTGAAAACTGACACCCAGAACAGTGGCTTGTGAGTTTTGTTTCCCAGGGAAAAAGCCTGTACAATGGTTCAGGGTCCTGCGGCCTTAAATTGCCAGGTGCCTCCTGGAATTACGCCTCTCGCAGGATGCCTCCCAGACGCAAGGTGGCACCAGTGCCAACTTGGTCTGGTTTGAGAGTGTCAAGTGGGTCCTGAAAACTGACACACAGAACAGTGGCTTGTGAGTTTTCTTTCCCAGGGAAAAAGACTGTACAATGGTTCAGGGTCCTGCGGCCTTAAATTGACGGGTGCCTCCTGGAGATCCGCCTCTCACAGGATGCCTCCCAGGCGCAACATGACACCAGTGCCAACTTGGCCTGGTTTGAGAGTGCCAGGTGGCTCCTGCAAACTGACACCCAGAACAGTGGCTTGTGAGTTTTGTTTCCCAGGGAAAAAGCCTGTACAATGGTTCAGGGCCCTGAGGCCTTAAATTGCCGGGCGACTCCTGGAATTCGGCCTCTCGCAGGATGCCTCCCAGACGCAAGGTGGCACCAGTTCCAACTTGGTCTGGTTTGAGAGTGCCAGGTGGCTCCTGCAAACTGACACCCAGAACAGTGGCTTGTGAGTTTTGTTTCCCAGGGAAAAAGCCTGTACAATGGTTCAGGGGCCTGAGGCCTTAAATTGCCGGGTGCCTCCTGGAATTGCGCCTCTCGCAGGATGCCTCCCAGACGCAAGGTGGCACCAGTGCCAACTTGGTCTGGTTTGAGAGTGCCAAATGGGTCCTGAAAACTGACACCCAGAACAGTGGCTTGTGAGTTTTGTTTCCCAGGGAAAAAGCCTGTACCATGGTTCAGGGTCCTGCGGCCTTAAATTGCCAGGTGCCTCCTGGAATTACGCCTCTCGCAGGATGCCTCCCAGACGCAAGGTGGCACTAGTGCAAAATTGGTCTGCTTTGAGAGTGTCAAGTGGGTCCTGAAAACTGACACCCAGAACAGTGGCTTGTGAGTTTTGTTTCCCAGGGAAAAAGCCTGTACAATGGTTCAGGGTCCTGCGGCCTTAAATTGCCGGGTGCCTCCTGGGATTGCGCCTCTCGCAGGATGCCTCCCAGACGCAAGTTGGCACCAGTGCCAACTTGATCTGTTTTGAGAGTGCCAGGTGGCTCCTGCAAACTGACACTCAGAACAGTGGCTTGTGAGTTTTGTTTCCCAGGGAAAAAGCCTGTACAATGGTTCAGGGGCCTGCGGCCTTAAATTGCCGGGTGCCTCCTGGAATTCGGCCACTCGCAGGATGCCTCCCCGACGCAAGGTGGCACCAGTTCCAA
Source organism: Fringilla coelebs (assembly GCF_963513975.1). Lineage (NCBI taxonomy): Eukaryota > Metazoa > Chordata > Aves > Passeriformes > Fringillidae > Fringilla > Fringilla coelebs. The sequence continues at coordinate 22,471 of NW_028167186.1, read as the reverse complement.
CTTGGTCTGGTTTAAGAGTGCCAAGTGGGTCCTGAAAACTGACACCCAGAACAGTGGCTTGTGAGTTTTGTTTCCCAGGGAAAAAGCCTGTACAATGGTTCAGGGTCCTGAGGCCTTAAATTGCCGGGTGCCTCCTGGAATTGCGCCTCTCGCAGGATGCCTCCCAGACGCAAGGTGGCACCAGTGCCAACTTGGTCTGGTTTGAGAGTGCCAAGTGGGTCCTGACAACTGACACCCAGAACAGTGGCTTGTGAGTTTTGTTTCCCAGGGAAAAAGCCTGTACAATGGTTCAGGGTCCTGCGGCCTTAAATTGCCGGGGGCCTCCTGGAATTGCGCCTCTCGCAGGATGCCTCCCAGACGCAAGTTGGCACCAGTGCCAACTTGATCTGTTTTGAGAGTGCCAGGTGTCTCCTGCAAACTGACACTCAGAACAGTGGCTTGTGAGTTTTGTTTCCCAGGGTAAAAGCCTGTACAATGGTTCAGGGGCCTGCGGCCTTAAATTGCCGGGTGCCTCCTGGAATTCGGCCACTCGCAGGATGCCTCCCCGACGCAAGGTGGCACCAGTTCCAACTTGGTCTGGTTTAAGAGTGCCAAGTGGGTCCTGAAAACTGACACCCAGAACAGTGGCTTGTGAGTTTTGTTTCCCAGGGAAAAAGCCTGTACAATGGTTCAGGGGCCTGAGGCCTTAAATTGCCAGGTGCCTCCTGGAATTCGGCCTCTTGCAGGATGCCTCCCAGACACAAGGTGGCACCTGTTCCAACTTGGTCTGGTTTAAGAGTGCCAAGTGGGTCCTGAAAACTGACACCCAGAACAGTGGCTTGTGAGTTTTGTTTCCCAGGGAAAAAGCCTGTACAATGGTTCAGGGTCCTGCGGCCTTAAATTGCCGGGTGCCTCCTGGAATTGCGCCTCTCGCAGGATGCCTCCCAGACGCAAGTTGGAACCAGTGCCAACTCGGTCTGCTTTGAGAGTGTCAAGTGGGTCCTGAAAACTGACACCCAGAACAGTGGCTTGTGAGTTTTGTTTCCCAGGGAAAAAGCCTGTACAATGGTTCAGGGTCCTGCGGCCTTAAATTGCCGGGTGCCTGCTGGAATTGCGCCTCTCGCAGGATGCCTCCCAGACGCAAGTTGGCACCAGTGCCAACTTGATCTGTTTTGAGAGTGCCTGGTGTCTCCTGGAAACTGACACTCAGAACAGTGGCTTGTGAGTTTTGTTTCCTAGGGTAAAAGCCTGTACAATGGTTCAGGGGCCTGCGGCCTTAAATTGCCGGGTGCCTCCTGGAATTCGGCCACTCGCAGGATGCCTCCCCGACGCAAGGTGGCACCAGTTCCAACTTGGTCTGGTTTAAGAGTGCCAAGTGGGTCCTGAAAACTGACACCCAGAACAGTGGCTTGTGAGTTTTGTTTCCCAGGGAAAAAGCCTGTACAATGGTTCAGGGGCCTGAGGCCTTAAATTGCCAGGTGCCTCCTGGAATTCGGCCTCTTGCAGGATGCCTCCCAGACACAAGGTGGCACCTGTTCCAACTTGGTCTGGTTTAAGAGTGCCAAGTGGGTCCTGAAAACTGACACCCAGAACAGTGGCTTGTGAGTTTTGTTTCCCAGGGAAAAAGCCTGTACAATGGTTCAGGGTCCTGCGGCCTTAAATTGCCGGGTGCCTCCTGGAATTGCGCCTCTCGCAGGATGCCTCCCAGACGCAAGTTGGAACCAGTGCCAACTCGGTCTGCTTTGAGAGTGTCAAGTGGGTCCTGAAAACTGACACCCAGAACAGTGGCTTGTGAGTTTTGTTTCCCAGGGAAAAAGCCTGTACAATGGTTCAGGGTCCTGCGGCCTTAAATTGCCGGGTGCCTCCTGGAATTGCGCCTCTCGCAGGATGCCTCCCAGACGCAAGGTGGCACCAGTGCCAACTTGGTCTGGTTTGAGAGTGTCAAGTGGGTCCTGAAAACTGACACCCAGAACAGTGGCTTGTGAGTTTTGTTTCCCAGGGAAAAAGACTGTACAATGGTTCAGGGTCCTGCGGCCTTAAATTGCCGGGTGCCTCCTGGAGATCCGCCTCTCACAGGATGCATCCCAGGCGCAACATGACACCAGTGCCAACTTGGTCTGGTTTGAGAGTGCCAGGTGGCTCCTGCAAACTGACACCCAGAACAGTGGCTTGTGAGTTTTGTTTCCCGGGGAAAAAGCCTGTACAATGGTTTATGTTTATGCCGCCTTTAATAGCCGGGTGCCACCTGGAGATCCGCCTCTCACAGGATGCCTCCCAGACGCAAGGTGACACCAGTGCCAACTTGGTCTGCTTTGAGAGTGTCAAGAGGGTCCTGAAAACTGACACCCAGAACAGTGGCTTGTGAGTTTTGTTTCCCAGGGAAAAAGCCTGTACAATGGTTCAGGGTCCTGCGGCCTTAAATTGCCGGGTGCCTCCTGGAATTCCGCCTCTCGCAGGATGCCTCCCAGACGCAAGGTGGCACCAGTGCCAACTTGGTCTGGTTTGAGAGTGCCAGGTGGCTCCTGCAAACTGACACCCAGAACAGTGGCTTGTGAGTTTTGTTTCCCAGGGAAAAAGCCTGTACAATGGTTCAGGGGCCTGAGGCCTTAAATTGCCGGGTGCCTCCTGGAATTGCGCCTCTCGCAGGATGCCTCCCAGACGCAAGGTGGCACCAGTGCCAACTTGGTCTGGTTTGAGAGTGTCAAGTGGGTCCTGAAAACGGACACCCAGAACAGTGGCTTGTGAGTTTTGTTTCCCAGGGAAAAAGCCTGTACAATGGTTCAGGGTCCTGCGGCCTTAAATTGCCGGGTGCCTACTAGAATTCCGCATCTCGCCAGGTGTTTCCCAGACGCTAAGCAACACCAGTGCCAACTTGGTCTGGTTTAAGAGTGCCAAGTGGGTCCTGGAAACTGACACCCAGAACAGTGGCTTGTGAGTTTTGTTTCCCAGGGAAAAAGCCTGTACAATGGTTCAGGGGCCTGCGGCCTTAAATTGCCGGGTGCCTCCTGGAATTCGGCCACTCGCCGGATGCCTCCCAGACGCAAGGTGGCACCAGTTCCAACTTGGTCTGGTTTAAGAGTGCCAAGTGGGTCCTGAAAACTGACACCCAGAACAGTGGCTTGTGAGTTTTGTTTCCCAGGGAAAAAGCCTGTACAATGGTTCAGGGGCCTGAGGCCTTAAATTGCCGGGTGCCTCCTGGAATTCGGCCTTTCGCAGGATGCCTCCCAGACGCTATGTGGCACGAGTTCCAACTTGGTCTGGTTTAAGAGTGCCAAGTGGGTCCTGAAAACTGACACCCAGAACAGTGGCTTGTGAGTTTTGTTTCCCAGGGAAAAAGCCTGTACAATGGTTCAGGGTCCTGCGGCCTTAAATTGCCGGGTGCCTCCTGGAATTGCGCCTCTCGCAGGATGCCTCCCAGACGCAAGTTGGCACCAGTGCCAACTCGGTCTGCTTTGAGAGTGTCAAGTGGGTCCTGAAAACTGACACCCAGAACAGTGGCTTGTGAGTTTTGTTTCCCAGGGAAAAAGCCTGTACAATGGTTCAGGGTCCTGCGGCCTTAAATTGCCGGGTGCCTCCTTTAATTGCGCCTCTCGCAGGATGCCTCCAAGACGCAAGGTGGCACCTGAGCCAACTTGGTCTGGTTTGAGAGTGCCAGGTGGCTCCTGCAAACTGACACCCAGAACAGTGCCTTGTGAGTTTTGTTTCCCAGGGAAAATGCCTGTACAATTGTTCAGTGTCCTGCGGCCTTAAATATCCGGGTGCCTCCTTGAATTGCGCCTCTCGCAGGATGCCTCCAAGACGCAAGGTGGCACCAGTGCCAACTTGGTCTGGTTTGAGAGTGCCAGGTGGCTCCTGCAAAGTGACACCCAGAACAGTGGCTTGTGAGTTTTGTTTCCCAGGGAAAAAGCCTGTAAAATGGTTTATGTTAATGCCACCTTTAATAGCCGGGTGCCACCTGGAGATCCGCCTCTCGCAGGATGCCTCCCAGACGCAAGGTGGCACCAGTGCCAACTTGGTCTTGTTTGAGAGTGTCAAGTGGGTCCTGAAAACTGACACCCAGAACAGTGGCTTGTGAGTTTTGTTGCCCAGGGAAAAAGCCTGTACAATGGTTCAGGGTCCTGCGGCCCTAAATTGCCAGGTGCCTCCTTTAATTGCGCCTCTCGCAGTATGCCTCCCAGACACAAGGTGGCACCAGTGCCAACTTGGTCTGGTTTGAGAGTGCCAGGTGGCTCCTGCAAACTGACACCCAGAACAGTGGCTTGTGAGTTTTGTTTCCCAGGGAAAAAGCCTGTAAAATGGTTTAGGTTAATGCCGCCTTTAATAGCCGGGTGCCACCTGGAGATCTGCCTCACGCAGGATGCCTCCCAGACGCAAGGTGGCACCAGTGCCAACTTGGTCTGCTTTGAGAGTGTCAAGTGGGTCCTGAAAACTGACACCCAGAACAGTGGCTTGTGAGTTTTGTTTCCCAGGGAAAAAGCCTGTACAATGGTTCAGGGTCCTGCGGCCTTAAATTGCCGGGTGCCTCCTGGAATTCCGCCTCTTGCAGGATGCCTCTGAGACGCAAGGTGGCACCAGTGCCAACTTTGTCTGGTTTGAGAGTGCCAAGTGTGTCCTGAAAACGGACACCCAGAACAGTGGCTTGTGAGTTTTGTTTCCCAGGGAAAAAGCCTGTAAAATGGTTCAGGGTCCTGCGGCCTTAAATTGCCGGGTGCCTCCTGGAATTCCGCATCTCGCCAGGTGTTTCCCAGACGCTAAGCAACACCAGTGCCAACTTGGTCTGGTTTAAGAGTGCCAAGTGGGTCCTGGAAACTGACACCCAGAACAGTGGCTTGTGAGTTTTGTTTCCCAAAGAAAAAGCCTGTACAATGGTTCAGGTTCCTGCGGCCTTAAATTGCCGGGTGCCTCCTGGAATTCGGCGTCTTGCAAGATGCCTCCCAGACGCAAGGTGGCACCAGTGCCAACTTGGTCTTGTTTGAGAGTGCCAAGTGGGTCCTGCAAACTGACACCCAGAACAGTGGCTTCTGAATTTTGTTTTCCAGGGAAAAAGCCTGTAGAATGGTTTTCGGTCCTGCGGCCTTAAATTGCCGGGTGACTCCTGGAATTCCGCCTCTCGCAGCATGCCTCCCAGACGCAAGGTGGCACCAGTGCCAACTTGGTCTGGTTTGAGAGTGCCAAGTGGGTCCTGAGAACTGACACCCAGAACAGTGGCTTGTGAGTTTTGTTTCCCAGGGAAAAAGCCTGTACAATGGTTCAGGGTCCTGCGGCCTTAAATTGCCGGGTGCCTCCTGGAATTCGGCGTCTTGCAGGATGCCTCCCAGACACAAGGTGGCACCAGTGCAAACTTGGTCTGCTTTGAGAGTGTCAAGTGGGTCCTGCAAACTGACACCCAGAACAGTGGTTTGTTAGTTTCGTTTCCCAGGGAAAAAGCCTGTACCATGGTTCAGGGTCCTGCGGCCTTAAATTGCCGGGTGCCTCCTGGAATTCCGCATCTCGCCAGGTGTTTTCCAGACGCTAAGTAACACCAGTGCCAACTTGGTCTGGTTTAAGAGTGCCAAGTGGGTCCTGGAAACTGACACCCAGAACAGTGGCTTGTGAGTTTTGTTTCCCAGGGAAAAAGCCTGTACAATGGTTCAGGGGCCTGCGGCCTTAAATTGCCGGGTGCCTCCTGGAATTCGGCCACTCGCAGGATGCCTCCCAGACACAAGGTGGCACCTGTTCCAACTTGGTCTGGTTTAAGAGTGCCAAGTGGGTCCTGAAAACTGACACCCAGAACAGTGGCTTGTGAGTTTTGTTTCCCAGGGAAAAAGCCTGTACAATGGTTCAGGGTCCTGCGGCCTTAAATTGCCGGGTGCCTCCTGGAATTGCGCCTCTCGCAGGATGCCTCCCAGACGCAAGGTGGCACCAGTGCCAACTCGGTCTGCTTTGAGAGTGTCAAGTGGGTCCTGAAAACTGACACCCAGAACGATGGCTTGTGAGTTTTGTTTCCCAGGGAAAAAGCCTGTACAATGGTTCAGGGTCCTGCGGCCTTAAATTGCCAGGTGCCTCCTGGAATTGCGCCTCTCGCAGGATGCCTCCCAGACGCAAGGTGGCACCAGTGCCAACTTGGTCTGGTTTGAGAGTGTCAAGTGGGTCCTGAAAACTGACACCCAGAACAGTGGCTTGTGAGTTTTCTTTCCCAGGGAAAAAGACTGTACAATGGTTCAGGGTCCTGCGGCCTTAAATTGACGGGTGCCTCCTGGAGATCCGCCTCTCACAGGATGCCTCCCAGGCGCAACATGACACCAGTGCCAACTTGTTCTGGTTTGAGAGTGCCAGGTGGCTCCTGCAAACTGACACCCAGAACAGTGGCTTGTGAGTTTTGTTTCCCAGGGAAAAAGCCTGTACAATGGTTCAGGGCCCTGAGGCCTTAAATTGCCGGGTGACTCCTGGAATTCGGCCTCTCGCAGGATGCCTCCCAGACGCAAGGTGGCACCAGTTCCAACTTGGTCTGGTTTAAGAGTGCCAAGTGGGTCCTGAAAACTGACACCCAGAACAGTGGCTTGTGAGTTTTGTTTCCCAGGGAAAAAGCCTGTACAATGGTTCAGGGGCCTGAGGCCTTAAATTGCCGGGTGCCTCCTGGAATTGCGCCTCTCGCAGGATGCCTCCCAGACGCAAGGTGGCACCATTGCCAACTTGGTCTGGTTTGAGAGTGCCAAATGGGTCCTGCAAACTGACACCCAGAATAGTGGCTTGTGAGTTTTGTTTCCCAGGGAAAAAGCCTGTACCATGGTTCAGGGTCCTGCGGCCTTAAATTGCCAGGTGCCTCCTGGAATTGCGCCTCTCGCAGGATGCCTCCCAGACGCAAGGTGGCACTAGTGCAAAATTGGTCTGCTTTGAGAGTGTCAAGTGGGTCCTGAAAACTGACACCCAGAACAGTGGCTTGTGAGTTTTGTTTCCCAGGGAAAAAGCCTGTACAATGGTTCAGGGTCCTGCGGCCTTAAATTGCCGGGTGCCTCCTGGAATTGCGCCTCTCGCAGGATGCCTCCCAGACGGAAGTTGGCACCAGTGCCAACTTGATCTTTTTTGAGAGTGCCAGGTGTCTCCTGCAAACTGACACCCAGAACAGTGGCTTGTGAGTTTTGTTTCCCAGGGTAAAAGCCTGTACAATGGTTCAGGGGCCTGCGGCCTTAAATTGCCGGGTGCCTCCTGGAATTCGGCCACTCGCAGGATGCCTCCCCGACGCAAGGTGGCACCAGTTCCAACTTGGTCTGGTTTAAGAGTGCCAAGTGGGTCCTGAAAACTGACACCCAGAACAGTGGCTTGTGAGTTTTGTTTCCCAGGGAAAAAGCCTGTACAATGGTTCAGGGGCCTGAGGCCTTAAATTGCCAGGTGCCTCCTGGAATTCGGCCTCTCGCAGGATGCCTCCCAGACACAAGGTGGCACCTGTTCCAACTTGGTCTGGTTTAAGAGTGCCAAGTGGGTCCTGAAAACTGACACCCAGAACAGTGGCTTGTGAGTTTTGTTTCCCAGGGAAAAAGCCTGTACAATGGTTCAGGGTCCTGCGGCCTTAAATTGCCGGGTGCCTCCTGAAATTGCGCCTCTCGCAGGATGCCTCCCAGACGCAAGTTGGAACCAGTGCCAACTCGGTCTGCTTTGAGAGTGTCAAGTGGGTCCTGAAAACTGACACCCAGAACAGTGGCTTGTGAGTTTTGTTTCCCAGGGAAAAAGCCTGTACAATGGTTCAGGGTCCTGCGGCCTTAAATTGCCGGGTGCCTCCTGGAATTGCGCCTCTCGCAGGATGCCTCCCAGACGCAAGGTGGCACCAGTGCCAACTTGGTCTGGTTTGAGAGTGTCAAGTGGGTCCTGAAAACTGACACCCAGAACAGTGGCTTGTGAGTTTTGTTTCCCAGGGAAAAAGACTGTACAATGGTTCAGGGTCCTGCGGCCTTAAATTGCCGGGTGCCTCCTGGAGATCCGCCTCTCACAGGATGCATCCCAGGCGCAACATGACACCAGTGCCAACTTGGTCTGGTTTGAGAGTGCCAGGTGGCTCTGCAAACTGACACCCAGAACAGTGGCTTGTGAGTTTTGTTTCCCGGGGAAAAAGCCTGTAAAATGGTTTATGTTTATGCCGCCTTTAATAGCCGGGTGCCACCTGGAGATCCGCCTCTCACAGGATGCCTCCCAGACGCAAGGTGACACCAGTGCCAACTTGGTCTGCTTTGAGAGTGTCAAGAGGGTCCTGAAAACTGACACCCAGAACAGTGGCTTGTGAGTTTTGTTTCCCGGGGAAAAAGCCTGGTCAATGGTTCAGGGTCCTGCGGCCTTAAATTGCCGGGTGCCTCCTGGAATTCCGCCTCTCGCAGGATGCCTCCCAGACGCAAGGTGGCACCAGTGCCAACTTGGTCTGGTTTGAGAGTGCCAGGTGGCTCCTGCAAACTGACACCCAGAACAGTGGCTTGTGAGTTTTGTTTCCCAGGGAAAAAGCCTGTACAATGGTTCAGGGGCCTGAAGCCTTAAATTGCCGGGTGCCTCCTGGAGATCCGCCTCTCACAGGATGCCTCCCAGGCGCAACATGACACCAGTGCCAACTTGGTCTGGTTTAAGAGTGCCAAGTGGGTCCTCAAAACTGACACCCAGAACAGTGGCTTGTGAGTTTTGTTTCCCAGGGAAAAAGACTCTACCATGGTTCAGGGTCCTGAGGCCTTAAATTGCCGGGTGCCTCCTGGAGATCCGCCTCTCACAGGATGCCTCCCAAGCGCAACATTACACCAGTGCCAACTTAGTCTGGTTTGTGAGTGCCAGGTGGCTCCTGCATACTGACACCCAGAACAGTGGCTTGTGAGTTTTGTTTCCCAGGGAAAAAGCCTGTACAATGGTTCAGGGTCATGCGGCCCTAAATTGTTGGGTGCCTCCTGGAATTCCGCCTCTCGGAGGATGCCTCCCAGACGCAAGGTGGCACCAGTGCCAACTTGGTCTGGTTTGAGAGTTCCAGGTGTCTCCTGCAAACTGACAGCTAGAACAGTGGCTTGTGAGTTTTGTTTCCCAGGGAAAAAGCCTGTACAATGGTTTAGGTTAATGCCGCCTTTAATAGCCGGGTGCCTCCTTGAATTCGTACTCTCGCAGGGTGCTTCCCAGACGCAAAATGACACCCTATCCAACTTGGTCTGGTTTGAGAGTGCCAAGTGGGTCCTGAAAACTGACACCCAGAACAGTGGCTTGTGAGTTTTGTTTCCCAGGGAAAAAGCCTGTACAATGGTTCAGGGTCCTGCGGCCTTAAATTGCCGGGTGCCTCCTAGAATTCGGCCTCTCGCAGGATGCCTCCCAGACGCAAGGTGGCATCAGTTCCAACTTGATCTGGTTTAAGAGTGCCAAGTGGGTCCTGCAAACTGACACCCAGAACAGTGGCTTGTGAGTTTTGTTTCCCAGGGAAAAAGCCTGTACAATGGTTCAGGGGCCTGAGGCCTTAAATTGCCGGGTGCCTTCTGGAATTCGGCCTCTCGCAGGATGCCTCCCAGACACAAGGTGGCACCAGTGCCAACTTGGTCTGGTTTAAGAGTGCCAAGTGGGTCCTGAAAACTGACACCCAGAACAGTGGCTTGTGAGTTTTGTTTCCCAGGGAAAAAGCCTGTACAATGGTTCAGGGGCCTGAAGCCTTAAATTGCAAGGTGCCTCCTGGAATTCGGCTACTCGCAGGATGCCTCCCAGACACAAGGTGGCACCAGTTCCAATTTGGTCTGGTTTAAGAGTGCCAATTGGGTCCTGCAAACTGACACCCAGAACAGTGGCTTGTGAGTTTTGTTTCCCAGGGAAAAAGCCTGTACAGTGGTTCAGGGTCCTGCGGCCTTAAATTGCCGGGTGCCTCCTTAAATTTGGCTCTTGCAGGATGCCTCCCAGACACAAGGTGGCACAAGTGCTAACTTGGTCTGGTTTGAGAGTGCCAGGTGGCTCCTGCAAACTGACACCCAGAACAGTGGCTTGTGAGTTTTGTTTCCCAGGGAAAAAGCCTGTAAAATGGTTTAGGTTAATGCCGCCTTTAATAACCGGATGCCACCTAGAGATCAGCCTCTCGCAGGATGCCTCCCAGACGCAAGGTGGCACCAGTGCCAACTTGGTCTGGTTTGAGAGTGTCAAGTGGGTCCTGAAAACTGACACCCAGAACAGTGGCTTGTGAGTTTTGTTTCCCAGGGAAAAAGCCTGTACAATGGTTCAGGGTCCTGCGGCCTTAAATTGCCGGGTGCCTCCTGGAATTCAGCGTCTTGCTGGATGCCTCCCAGACGCAAGGTGGCACCAGTGCCAACTTGGTCTGGTTTGAGAGTGCCAAGTGGGTCCTGAAAACTGACACCCAGAACAGTGGCTTGTGAGTTTTGTTTCCCAGGGAAAAAGCCTGTACAATGGTTCAGGGGCCTGAGGCCTTAAATTGACGGGTGCCTCCTGGAGATCCGCCTCTCACAGGATGCCTCCCAGGCGCAACATGACACCAGTGCCAACTTGGTCTGGTTTAAGAGTGCCAAGTGGGTCCTGAAAACTGACACCCAGAATAGTGGCTTGTGAGTTTTGTTTCCCAGGGAAAAAGCCTGTACAATGGTTCAGGGGCCTGAGGCCTTAAATTGCCGGGTGCCTCCTGGAATTCGGCCACTCGCAGGATGCCTTCCAGACGCAAGGTGGCACCAGTGCCAACTTGGTCTGGTTTAAGAGTTCCAAGTGGGCCCTGAAAACTGAAACTAGAACAGTGGCTTGTGAGTTTTGTTTCCCAGGGAAAAAGCCTGTATAATGGTTCAGGGGCCTGCGGCCTTAAATTGCCAGGTGCCTCCTGGAATTGCTCCTCTCGCAGGATGCCTCCCAGACGCAAGGTGGCACCAGTGCCAACTTGGTTTGCTTTGAGAGTGTCAAGTGGGTCCTGAAAACTGACACCCAGAACAGTGGCTTGTGAGTTTTGTTTCCCAGGGAAAAAGCCTGTACAATGGTTCAGGGGCCTGAGGCCTTAAATTGCCCGGTGCCTCCTGGAATTCGGACTCTCGCAGGGAGCCTCCCAGACGCAAAATGACACCATTTCCAACTTGGTCTGGTTTGAGAGTGCCAAGTGGGTCCTGCAAACTGACACCCAGAACAGTGGCTTGTGAGTTTTGTTTCCCAGGGAAAAAGCCTGTACAATGGTTCAGGGTCCTGTGGCCTTAAATTTCCGGGTGCCTCCTAGAATTCGGCCTCTCGCAGGATGCCTCCCCGACGCAAGGTGGCACCAGTTCCAACTTGGTCTGGTTTAAGAGTGCCAAGTGGGTCCTGAAAACTGACACCCAGAACAGTGGCTTGTGAGTTTTGTTTCCCAGGGAAAAAGCCTGTACAATGGTTCAGGGGCCTGAGGCCTTAAATTGCCAGGTGCCTCCTGGAATTCGGCCTCTTGCAGGATGCCTCCCAGACACAAGGTGGCACCTGTTCCAACTTGGTCTGGTTTAAGAGTGCCAAGTGGGTCCTGCAAACTGACACCCAGAACAGTGGCTTGTGAGTTTTGTTTCCCAGGGAAAAAGCCTGTACAATGGTTCAGGGTCCTGCGGCCTTAAATTGTCGGGTGCCTCCTGGAATTGCGCCTCTCGCAGGATGCCTCCCAGACGCAAGTTGGAACCAGTGCCAACTCGGTCTGCTTTGAGAGTGTCAAGTGGGTCCTGAAAACTGACACCCAGAACAGTGGCTTGTGAGTTTTGTTTCCCAGGGAAAAAGCCTGTACAATGGTTCAGGGTCCTGCGGCCTTAAATTGCCGGGTGCCTCCTGGAATTGCGCCTCTCGCAGGATGCCTCCCAGACGCAAGGTGGCACCAGTGCCAACTTGGTCTGGTTTGAGAGTGTCAAGTGGGTCCTGAAAACTGACACCCAGAACAGTGGCTTGTGAGTTTTCTTTCCCAGGGAAAAAGACTGTACAATGGTTCAGGGTCCTGCGGCCTTAAATTGCCGGGTGCCTCCTGGAGATCCGCCTCTCACAGGATGCATCCCAGGCGCAACATGACACCAGTGCCAACTTGGTCTGGTTTGAGAGTGCCAGGTGGCTCCTGCAAACTGACACCCAGAACAGTGGCTTGTGAGTTTTGTTTCCCGGGGAAAAAGCCTGTACAATGGTTTATGTTTATGCCGCCTTTAATAGCCGGGTGCCACCTGGAGACCTGCCTCTCACAGGATGCCTCCCAGACGCAAGGTGACACCAGTACCAACTTGGTCTGCTTTGAGAGTGTCAAGAGGGTCCTGAAAACTGACACCCAGAACAGTGGCTTGTGAGTTTTGTTTCCCAGGGAAAAAGCCTGTAGAATGGTTCAGGGTCCTGCGGCCTTAAATTGCCGGGTGCCTCCTGGAATTCCGCCTCTCGCAGGATGCCTCCCAGACGCAAGGTGGCACCAGTGCCAACTTGGTCTGGTTTGAGAGTGCCAGGTGGCTCCTGCAAACTGACACCCAGAACAGTGGCTTGTGAGTTTTGTTTCCCAGGGAAAAAGCCTGTACAATGGTTCAGGGGCCTGCGGCCTTAAATTGCCAGGTGCCTCCTGGAATTTCGCCTCTCGCAGGATGCCTCCCAGACGCAAGGTGGCACCAGTGCCAACTTGGTCTGCTTTGAGAGTGTCAAGTGGGTCCTGAAAACTGACACCCAGAACAGTGGCTTGTGAGTTTTGTTTCCCAGGGAAAAAGCCTGTACAATGGTTCAGGGGCCTGAAGCCTTAAATTGCCGGGTGCCTCCTGGAGATCCGCCTCTCACAGGATGCCTCCCAGGCGCAACATGACACCAGTGCCAACTTGGTCTGGTTTAAGAGTGCCAAGTGGGTCCTGAAAACTGACACCCAGAACAGTGGCTTGTGAGTTTTGTTTCCCAGGGAAAAAGCCTGTACAATGGTTCAGGGTCCTGAGGCCTTAAATTGCCGGGTGCCTCCTGGAGATCCGCCTCTCACAGGATGCCTCCCAGGCGCAACATTACACCAGTGCCAACTTGGTCTGGTTTGAGAGTGCCAAGTGGGTCCTGAAAACTGACACCCAGAACAGTGGCTTGTGAGTTTTGTTTCCCAGGGAAAAAGCCTCTACAGTGGTTCAGGGTCCTGCGGCCTTAAATTGCCGGGTGCCTCCTGGAATTGCGCCTCTCGCAGGATGCCTCCCAGACACAAGGTGGCACCAGTTCCAACTTGGTCTGGTTTAAGAGTGCCAAGTGGGTCCTGAAAACTGACACCCAGAACAGTGGCTTGTGAGTTTTGTTTCCCAGGGAAAAAGCCTGTACAATGGTTCAGGGTCCTGCGGCCTTAAATTGCCGGGTGTCTCCTGGAATTGCGCCTCTCGCAGGATGCCTCCCAGACGCAAGGTGGCACCAGTGCCAACTTGGTCTGGTTTGAGAGTGTCAAGTGGGTCCTGAAAACTGACACCCAGAACAGTGACTTGTGAGTTTTGTTTCCCAGGGAAAAAGCCTCTAAAAGGTTTAGGTTAATGCCGCCTTTAATAGGCGGGTGCCGCCTGGAGATCAGCCTCTCGCAGGATGCCTCCCAGACGCAAGGTGGCACCAGTGCCAGCTTGGTCTGGTTTGAGAGTGCCAAGTGTGTCCTGCAAACTTACACCCAGAACAGTGACTTGTGAGTTTTGTTTCCCAGGGAAAAAGCCTTTACAATGGTTCAGGGTCCTGTGGCCTTAAATTGCCGGGTGCCTCCTGGAATTCTGCCACTCGCAGGATGCCTCCCAGACGCAAGGTGGCACCAGTTCCAACTTGGTCTGGTTTAAGAGTGCCAAGTGGGTCCTGAAAACTGACACCCAGAACAGTGGCTTGTGAGTTTTGTTTTCCAGGGAAAAAGCCTGTACAATGGTTCAGGGTCCTGCGGCCCTAAATTGCCGGGTGCCCCCTGGAATACCGCATCTCCCCAGATGTTTCCCAGACGCTAAGCAACACCATTGACAACTTGGTCTGGTTTAAGAGTGCCAAGTGGGTCCGGGAAACTGACACCCAGAACAGTGGCTTGTGAGTTTTGTCTCCCAGGGAAAAAACCTGTAAAATGGTTCAGGGGCATGCGGCCTTAAATTGCCGGATGCCTCCTGGAATTCGGCCTCTCGCAGGATGCCTCCCAGACGCAAGGTGGCACCAGTGCCAACTTGGTCTGGTTTGAGAGTGCCAAGTGTGTCCTGCAAACTGACACCCAGAACAGTGGCTTGTGAGTTTTGTTTCCCAGGGAAAAAGCCTGTAGAATGGTTTTGGGTCCTGTGGCCTTAAATTGCCGGGTGCCTCCTGGAATTGCGCCTCTCGCTGGATGACTCCCAGATGCAAGGTAGCACCAGTGCCAACATGGTCTGGTTTGAGAGTGCCAAGTGTGTCCTGAAAACTGACACCCAGAACAGTGGCTTGTGAGTTTTGTTTCCCAGGGAAAAAGCCTGTACAATGGTTCAGGGGCCTGAGGCCTTAAATTGCTGGGTGCCTCCTGGAATTCGGACTCTCGCAGGGTGCCTCCCAGACGCAAAATGACACAATTTCCAACTTGGTCTGGTTTGAGAGTGCCAAGTGGGTCCTGAAAACTGACACCCAGAACAGTGGCTTGTGAGTTTTGTTTCCCAGGGAAAAAGCCTGTACAATGGTTCAGGGTCCTGCGGCCTTAAATTCCTGCGTGCCTCCTAGAATTCGGCCTCCCGCAGGATGCCTCTCAGACGCAAGGTGGCACCAGTTCCAACTTGGTCTGGTTTAAGAGTGCCAAGTGGGTCCTGAAAACTGACACCCAGAACAGAGCCTTGTGAGTTTTGTTGCCCAGGGAAAAAGCCTGTACAATGGTTCAGGGGCCTGAGGCCTTAAATTGCCGGGTGCCTCCTGGAGATCCGCCTCTCACAGGATGCCTCCCAGGCGCAACATGACACCAGTGCCAACGTGGTCTGGTTTAAGAGTGCCAAGTGGGTCCTGAAAACTGACACCCAGAACAGTGGCTCGTGAGTTTTGTTTCCCAGGGAAAAAGCCTGTACAATGGTTCAGGGTCCTGAGGCCTTAAATTGCCGGGTGCCTCCCGGAATTCGGCCTCTCGCTGGATGCCTCCCAGACACAAGGTGGCACCAGTGCCAACTTGGTCTGGTTTAAGAGTGCCAAGTGGGTCCTGAAAACTGACACCCAGAACAGTGGCTTGTGAGTTTTGTTTCCCAGGGAAAAAGCCTGTACAATGGTTCAGGGTCCTGAGGCCTTAAATTGCCGGGTGCCTCCTGGAGATCCGCCTCTCACAGGATGCCTCCAAGGCGCAACATTACACCAGTGCCAACTTGGTCTGGTTTGAGAGTGCCAAGTGGGTCCTGCAAACTGACACCCAGAACAGTGGCTTGTGAGTTTTGTTTCCCAGGGAAAAAGCCTGTAAAGTGGTTTAGGTTTTGCCGCCTTTAATAGCCGGGTGCCACCTGGTGATCAGCCTCTCGCAGGATGCCTCCCAGACGCAAGGTGGCTCCAGTGCCAGCTTTGTCTGGTTTGAGAGTGCCAAGTGTGTCCTGCAAACTGACACCCAGAACAGTGACTTGTGAGTTTTGTTTCCGAGGGAAAAAGCCTGTACAATGGTTCAGGGTCCTGCGGACTTAAATTGCCGGGTGCCCCCTGGATTACCGCATCTCGCCAGATGTTTCCCAGACGCTAAGCAACACCAGTGCCAACTTGGTCTGGTTTAAGAGTGCCAAGTGGGTCCGGGAAACTGACACCCAGAACAGTGGCTTGTGAGTTTTGTTTCCCAGGGAAAAAGCCTGTACAATGGTTCAGGGTCCTGCGGACTTAAATTCCTGGGTGCCTGCTAGAATTTGGCCTCTCGCAGGATGCCTCTCAGACGCAAGGTGGCACCAGTTCCAACTTGGTCTGGTTTAAGAGTGCCAAGTGGGTCCTGAAAACTGACACCCAGAACAGAGCCTTGTGAGTTTTGTTTCCCAGGGAAAAAGCCTGTACAATTGTTCAGGGGCCTGAGGCCTTAAATTGCCGGGTGCCTCCTGGAAATCCGCCTCTCACAGGATGCCTCCCAGGCGCAACATGACACCAGTGCCAACGTGGTCTGGTTTAAGAGTGCCAAGTGGGTCCTGAAAACTGACACCCAGAACAGTGGCTTGTGAGTTTTGTTTCCCAGGGAAAAAGCCTGTACAATGGTTCAGGGTCCTGAGGCCTTAAATTGCCGGGTGCCTCCCAGAATTCGGCCTCTCGCAGGATGCCTCCCAGACACAAGGTGGCACCAGTGCCAACTTGGTCTGGTTTAAGAGTGCCAAGTGGGTCCTGAAAACTGACACCCAGAACAGTGGCTTGTGAGTTTTGTTTCCCAGGGAAAAAGCCTCTAAAATGGTTTAGGTTAATGCCGCCTTTAATAGCCGGGTGCCACCTGGAGATCAGCCTCTCGCAGGATGCCTCCCAGACGCAAGGTGGCACCAGTGCCAGCTTGGTCTGGTTTGAAAGTGCCAAGTGTGTCCTGCAAACTTACACCCAGAACAGTGACTTGTGAGTTTTGTTTCCCAGGGAAAAAGCCTGTACAATGGTTCAGGGGCCTGCGGCCTTAACTACCCGGGTGCCTCCTGGAATTCGGCCACTCGCAGGATGCCTCCCAGACGCAAGGTGGCACCAGTGCCAGCTTGGTCTGGTTTAAGAGTGCCAAGTGGGTCCTGCAAACTGACACCCAGAACAGTGGCTTGTGAGTTTTGTTTTCCAGGGAAAAAGCCTGTACAATGGTTCAGGGTCCTGCGGCCCTAAATTGCCGGGTGCCCCCTGGAATACCACATCTCCCCAGATGTTTCCCAGACGCTAAGTACACCATTGACAACTTGGTCTGGTATAAGAGTGCCAAGTGGGTCCGGGAAACTGACACCCAGAACAGTGGCTTGTGAGTTTTGTCTCCCAGGGAAAAAACCTGTAAAATGGTTCAGGGGCATGCGGACTTAAATTGCCGGATGCCTCCTGGAATTCGGCCACTCGCAGGATGCCTCCCAGACGCAAGGTGGCACCAGTGCCAACTTGGTCTGGTTTGAGAGTGCCAAGTGGGTCCTGCAAACTGACACCCAGAACAGTGGCTTGTGAATTTTGTTTCCCAGGGAAAAAGCCTGTAGAATGGTTTTGGGTCCTGCGGCCTTAAATTGCCGGGTTCCTCCTGGAATTGCGCCTCTCGCTGGATGACTCCCAGATGCAAGGTAGCACCAGTGCCAACTTGGTCTGGTTTGAGAGTGCCAAGTGTGTCCTGCAAACTGACACCCAGAACAGTGGCTTGTGAGTTTTGTTTCCCAGGGAAAAAGCCTGTACAATGGTTCAGGGGCCTGAGGCCTTAAATTGCTGGGTGCCTCCTGGAATTCGGACTCTCGCAGGGTGCCTCCCAGACGCAAAATGACACCATTTCCAACTTGGTCTGCTTTGAGAGTGCCAAGTGGGTCCTGAAAACTGACACCCAGAACAGTGGCTTGTGAGTTTTGTTTCCCAGGGAAAAAGCCTGTACAATGGTTCAGGGTCCTGCGGACTTAAATTGCCGGGTGCCCCCTGGTATACCGCATCTCGCCAGATGTTTCCCAGACGCTAAGCAACACCAGTGCCAACTTGGTCTGGTTTAAGAGTGCCAAGTGTGTCCTGCAAACTGACACCCAGAACAGTGGCTTGTGAGTTTTGTTTCCCAGGGAAAAAACCTGTACAATGGTTCAGGGGTCTGCGGCCTTAAATTGCCGGGTGCCTCCTGGAATTCGGCAGCTTGCAAGATGCCTCCCAGACGCAAGGTGGCACCAGTGCCAACTTGGTCTGGTTTGAGAGTGCCAAGTGGGTCCTGCAAACTGACACCCAGAACAGTGGCTTGTGAGTTTTGTTTCCCAGGGAAAAAGCCTGTAGAATGGTTTTGGGGCCTGAGGCCTTAAATTGCTTGGTGCCTCCTGGAATTGCGCCACTCGCAGGATGACTTCAGATGCAAGGTGGCACCAGTGCCAACTTGGTCTGGTCTGAGAGTGCCAAGTGGGCCCTGAAAACTGACACCCAGAACAGTGGCTTGTGAGTTTTGTTTCCCAGGGAAAAAGCCTGTACAATGGTTCAGGGTCCTGCGGCCTTAAATTGCTGGGTGCCTCCTAGAATTTGGCCTCTCGCAGGATGCCTCTCAGACGCAAGGTGGCACCAGATCCAACTTGGTCTGGTTTAAGAGTGCCAAGTGGGTCCTGAAAACTGACACCCAGAACAGAGCCTTGTGAGTTTTGTTTCCCAGGGAAAAAGCCTGTACAATTGTTCAGGGGCCTGAGGCCTTAAATTGCCGGGTGCCTCCTGGAAATCCGCCTCTCACAGGATGCCTCCCAGGCGCAACATGACACCAGTTCCAACGTGGTCTGGTTTAAGAGTGCCAAGTGGGTCCTGAAAACTGACACCCAGAACAGTGGCTCGTGAGTTTTGTTTCCCAGGGAAAAAGCCTGTACAATGGTTCAGGGGCCTGAGGCCTTAAATTGCCGGGTGCCTACCGGAATTCGGCCTCTCGCAGGATGCCTCCCAGACACAAGGTGGCACCAGTGCCAACTTAGTCTGGTTTAAGAGTGCCAAGTGGGTCCTGAAAACTGACACCCAGAACAATGGCTTGTGAGTTTTGTTTCCCAGGGAAAAAGCCTGTACAATGGTTCAGGGTCCTGCGGCCCTAAATTGCCGGGTGCCTCCTGGAATTCCGCCTCTCGCAGGATGCCTCCCAGACGCAAGGTGGCACCAGTGCCAACTTGGTCTGCTTTGAGAGTGTCAAGTGGGTCCTGAAAACTGACACCCAGAACAGTGGCTTGTGACTTTTGTTTCCCAGGGAAAAAGCCTGTACAATGGTTCAGGGGCCTGAGGCCTTAAATTGCCGGGTGCCTCCTGGAGATCCGCCTCTCACAGGATGCCTCCCAGGTGCAACATGACACCAGTGCCAACTTGGTCTGGTTTAAGAGTGCCAAGTGGGTCCTGAAAACTGACACCCAGAACAGTGGCTTGTGAGTTTTGTTTCCCAGGGAAAAAGCCTGTACAATGGTTCAGGGGCCTGAGGCCTTAAATTGCCGGGTGCCTCCTGGAGATCCGCCTCTCACAGGATGCCTCCCAGGCGCAACATTACACCAGTTCCAACGTGGTCTGGTTTAAGAGTGCCAAGTGGGTCCTGAAAACTGACACCCAGAACAGTGGCTCGTGAGTTTTGTTTCCCAGGGAAAAAGCCTGTAGAATGGTTCAGGGTCCTGCGGCCCTAAATTGCCGGGTGCCTCCTGGAATTCCGCCTCTCGCAGGATGCCTCCCAGACGCAAGGTGGCACCAGTTCCAACTTGGTCTGGTTTGAGAGTGCCAGGTGGCTCCTGCAAACTGACACCTAGAACAGTGGCTTGTGAGTTTTGTTTCCCAGGGAAAAAGCCTGTAAAATGGTTCAGGTTAATGCCGCCTTTAATAGCCGGGTGCCACCTGGAGATCAGCCTCTCGCAGGATGCCTCCCAGACGCAAGGTGGCATCAGTTCCAACTTGGTCTGGTTTAAGAGTGCCAAGTGGGTCCTTAAAACTGACACCCAGAACAGTGGCTTGTGAGTTTTGTTTCCCAGGGAAAAAGCCTGTACAATGGTTCAGGGTCCTGCGGACTTAAATTGCCGGGTGCCTCCTGGAGATCCGCTACTCGCAGGATGCCTCCCAGACACAAGGTGGCACCAGTGCCAACTTGGTCTGGTTTGAGAGTGCCAAGTGGGTCCTGAAAACTGACACCCAGAACAGTGGCTTGTGAGTTTTCTTTCCCAGGGAAAAAGCCTGTACAATGGTTCAGGGTCCTGAGGTCTTACATTGCCGGGTGCCTCCTGGAATTGCGCCTCTCGCAGGATGCCTCCCAGACGCAAGGTGGCACCAGTGCCAACTTGGTCTGGTTTGAGAGTGCCAGGTGTCTCCTGCAAACTTACACCCAGAACAGTGGCTTGTGAGTTTTGTTTCCCAGGGAAAAAGCCTGTACAATGGTTCAGGGGCCTGCGGCCTTAAATTGCGGGGTGCCTCCTGGAATTTTGCATCACGCCAGATGTTTCCCAGACGCTAAGAAACACCAGTTCCGACTTGGTCTGGTTTAAGAGTGCCAAGTGGGTCCTGAAAACTGACACCCAGAACAGTGGCTTGTGAGTTTTGTTTCCCAGGGAAAAAGCCTGTACAATGGTTCAGGGTCCTGCAGACTTAAATTGCCGGGTGCCTCCTGGAGATCCGCTACTCGCAGGATGCCTCCCAGACACAAGGTGGCACCAGTGCCAACTTGGTCTGGTTTGAGAGTGCCAAGTGGGTCCTGAAAACTGACACCCAGAACAGTGGCTTGTGAGTTTTCTTTCCCAGGGAAAAAGCCTGTAAAATGGTTCAGGGTCCTGAGGCCTTACATTGCCGGGTGCCTCCTTGAATTGCGCCTCTCGCAGGATGCCTCCCAGACGCAAGGTGGCACCAGTGCCAACTTGGTCTGGTTTGAGAGTGCCAGGTGTGTCCTGAAAACTGACACCCAGAACAGTGGCTTGTGAGTTTTGTTTCCCAGGGAAAAAGCCTGTACAATGGTTCAGGGGCCTGCGGCCTTAAATTGCCAGGTGCCTCCTGGAATTGCGCCTCTCGCAGGATGCCTCCCAGACGCAAGGTGGCACCAGTGCCAACTTGGTCTGCTTTGAGAGAGTCAAGTGGGTCCTGAAAACTGACACCCAGAACAGTGGCTTGTGAGTTTTGTTTCCCAGGGAAAAAGCCTGTACAATGCCTCAGGGGCCTGAGGCCTTAAATTGCCCGGTGCCTCCTGGAATTCGGACTCTCGCAGGGAGCCTCCCAGACGCAAAATGACACCATTTCCAACTTGGTCTGGTTTGAGAGTGCCAAGTTGGTCCTGAAAACTGACAGCCAGAACAGTGGCTTGTGAGTTTTGTTTCCCAGGGAAAAAGCCTGTACAATGGTTCAGGGTCCTGTGGCCTTAAATTTCCGGGTGCCTCCTAGAATTCGGCCTCTCGCAGGATGCCTCCTAGACGCAAGGTGGCATCAGTTCCAACTTGGTCTGGTTTAAGAGTGCCAAGTGGGTCCTTAAAACTGACACCCAGAACAGTGGCTTGTGAGTTTTGTTTCCCAGGGAAAAAGCCTGTACAATGCTTCAGGGTCCTGCGGACTTAAATTGCCGGGTGCCTCCTGGAGATCCCCTACTCGCAGGATGCCTCCCAGACACAAGGAGGCACCAGTGCCAACTTGGTCTGGTTTGAGAGTGCCAAGTGGGTCCTGAAAACTGACACCCAGAACAGTGGCTTGTGAGTTTTGTTTCCCAGGGAAAAAGCCTGTACAATGGTTCAGGGTCCTGAGGTCTTACATTGCCGGGTGCCTCCTTGAATTGCGCCTCTCGCAGGATGCCTCCCAGACGCAAGGTGGCACCAGTGCCAACTTGGTCTGGTTTGAGAGTGCCAGGTGTCTCCTGCAAACTTACACCCAGAACAGTGGCTTGTGAGTTTTGTTTCCCAGGGAAAAAGCCTGTACAATGGTTCAGGGGCCTGCGGCCTTAAATTGCGGGGTGCCTCCTGGAATTTTGCATCACGCCAGATGTTTCCCAGACGCTAAGAAACACCAGTTCCGACTTGGTCTGGTTTAAGAGTGCCAAGTGGGCCCTGAAAACTGACACCCAGAACAGTGGCTTGTGAGTTTTGTTTCCCAGGGAAAAAGCCTGTACAATGGTTCAGGGTCCTGCGGCCCTAAATTGCCGGGTGACTCCTGGAATTCAACCTCTCGCAGGATGCCTCCCAGACGCAAGGTGGCACCAGTTCCAACTTGGTCTGGTTTGAGAGTGCCAGGTGGCTCCTGCAAACTGACACCTAGAACAGTGGCTTGTGAGTTTTGTTTCCCAGGGAAAAAGCCTGTAAAATGGTTTAGGTTAGTGCCGCCTTTAATAGCCGGGTGCCACCTGGAGATCAGCCTCTCGCAGGATGCCTCCCAGACGCAAGGTGGCACCAGTGCCAGCTTGGTCTGGTTTGAGAGTGCCAAGTGTGTCCTGCAAACTGACACCCAGAACAGTGGCTTGTGAGTTTTGTTTCCCAGGGAAAAAGCCTGTACAATGGTTCAGGGGCCTGCGGCCTTAAATTGCCAGGTGCCTCCTGGAATTGCGCCTCTCGCAGGATGCCTCCCAGACGCAAGGTGGCACCAGTGCCAACTTGGTCTGCTTTGAGAGTGACAAGTGGGTCCTGGAAACTGACACCCAGAACAGTGGCTTGTGAGTTTTGTTTCCCAGGGAAAAAGCCTGTACAATGGTTCAGGGGCCTGAGGCCTTTAATTGCCCGGTGCCTCCTGGAATTCGGACTCTCGCAGGGTGCCTCCCAGACGCAAAATGACACCATTTCCAACCCTGTCTGGTTTGAGAGTGCCAAGTTGGTCCTGAAAACTGACACCCAGAACAGTGGCTTGTGAGTTTTGTTTCCCAGGGAAAAAGCCTGTACAATGGTTCAGGGTCCTGTGGCCTTAAATTTCCGGGTGCCTCCTAGAATTCGGCCTCTCGCAGGATGCCTCCCAGACGCAAGGTGGCATCAGTTCCAACTTGGTCTGGTTTAAGAGTGCCAAGTGGGTCCTTAAAACTGACACCCAGAACAGTGGC